>NW_026779292.1:120000-423235 GCF_030144855.1 Hypanus sabinus | reverse complement strand
TCCTCTACACGGTACTATCAAACACTCCCGGTGTCAGACACAGTGTGAATCTCCTTCCACACCGTCCCATCACAATCTCCCGGGGTCAGACACAGAGTGATTATTCCTCTACACGGTCCCATCAAACACTCCCGGGGTCAGCCACAGCGTGATTTTTCCTCTACACGATCCCATCAAACACTCCCGTGGTCAGACACAGAGTGATTATACCTCTACACGGTCCCATCAAACACTCCCGGGGTCAGACACAGAGTGATTTTTCCTCGACCCGGTCCCATCAAACATTCCCGGGGTCAGACACAGAGTGATTATTCCTCTACACGGTCCCATCACACACGACCGGGGTCTGACACAGAACGATACTCCCGCCACACTGTCCCATCACACGCTCCCGGGGTCAAACACAGAGTGAATCTTCCTCTACACAGCCCATCACACACTCCCTGGGTCAGATACAGAGTGAATCTCCCTCCACACCGTCCCAAAACACACTCCCGGGTCAGACACAGACTGATTATTCCTATGCACGGTCCCATCAAACACTCCCGGGGTCAGACACAGAGTGAATTTATATCCACACCGTCCCATCATACACTCCCGGGGTCAGACACTGAGTGATTATTCCTCTACACTGTACCAACAAACACTCCGTGGGTCAGACACAGTATGATTATTCCTCTCCACTGTCCCATCAAACACTCCCGGGGTCAGACACAGAGTGAATCTCCCTCCGCACCGTCCCATCACACACTCCCGTGTTCAGAGACAGAGTAATTACTCCTCTACACGGTCCTATCAAACACTCCCGGGGGCCAGAGACAGAGCGATTATTCCTCTACACGGTAACATCAAACACACCGTGGGTCAGACACACAGTGATTATTCCTCTACACGGTCCCATCAAACACCCCCGGGGTCAGACACAGAGTGAATCTCCCTCCACGCCGTCCCATCACACACTCCCGGGGTCAGACACAGTGTGATTATTCCTCTACACGGTCCCATCAAACACTCCCGGGGTCAGCCACAGCGTGATTATTCCTCTACACGGTCCCATCAAACATTCCCGGGGTCAGACACAGAGTGAATGTCCCTCCACACCGTCCCATCACACACTCCCGTTTTCAGAGACAGTGTGATTATTCCTCTACAAGGTCCCATCAAACACTCACGGGGTGAGACACAGGGTGAATCTCCCTGCACACCGTCCCATCACACACTCCCAGGGTCAGACACAGAGTGATTAATCCTCAACACCATTACATCACACACTCCCGTGGTCAAACACAGAGTGATTATTCCTCTACACGGTCCCATCAAACACTCCCGGGGTCCGACACAGCGAGATTATTCCTCTACACGGACCCATCAAACACTCCCGGGATCAGACACAGAGTCATTATTCCTCTACATGGTCTCATCAAACTCTTCCGGGGTCAGACACAGAGTGATTATTCCTCTAAAAGTACCATCACACACTCCCCGGTGTCAGACACAGTGTGAATCTCCTTCAACACCGTCGCATCACACTCTCCCCGGGGTCAGACACAAAGTGGTTATTCCTCTACACGGTCCCAACAAACTCTCCCGGGGTCAGACACAGAGGCAATTTATATCCACGCCGTCCCATCACACACTCCCGGGGTCAGACACAGAGTGATTATTCCTCTACACGGTCCCATCAAACACTCCCGGGGTCAGACACAGAGTGATTATTCCTCTACACGGTCCCAACAAACACTCCCGGTGTCAGACACAGTGTGAATCTTCTTCCTCACCGTCCCATCACACACTCCCGGGGTCAGACAAAGAGTGATTATTCCTCTACACTGTCCCAACAAACACTCCCGGGGTCAGACACAGAGCGATTATTCCTCTACACGGTCCCATCAAACACTCCCGGGGTCAGACACAGAGTGAATCTCCCACCACACTGTCCCATCACACACTCCCGTGGTCCGACACAGAGTGATTATTCTTCTCCACTGTCCCATCAAACACTCCCGGGGTCAGTCACAGAGTGATTATTCCTTCTACACGGTCCCATCACACACGCCCGGGGTCTGACACAGAATGATACTCCCGCTACACTGTCCCATCACACGCTCCCGTGGTCAAACACAGAGTGAATCTTCCTCTACACAGCCCATCACACTCTCCCTGGGTCAGACACAGAGGGAATCTCCCTCCACACCGTCCCAAAACACACTCCCGGGTCAGACACAGACTGATTATTCCTCTGCACGGTCCCATCAAACACTCCCGGGGTCAGACACAGAGAGAATTTATATCCACAACGTCCCATCACACACTCCCGTGGTCCGACACAGAATGATTATTCCTCTACATGGTCACATCAAACTCTTCCGGGGTCAGACACAGAGTGATTATTCCTCTAAAAGTACCATCACACACTCCCCGGTGTCAGACACAGTGTGAATCTCCTTCAACACCGTCGCATCACACTCTCCCCGGGGTCAGACACAAAGTGGTTATTCCTCTACACGGTCCCAACAAACACTCCCGGGGTCAGACACAGAGGCAATTTATATCCACGCCGTCCCATCACACACTCCCGGGGTCAGACACTGAGTGATTATTCCTCTACACTGTACCAACAAACACTCCGTGGGTCAGACACAGTATGATTATTCCTCTCCACTGTCCCATCAAACACTCCCGGGGTCAGACACAGAGTGAATCTCCCTCCGCACCGTCCCATCACACACTCCCGTGTTCAGAGACAGAGTAATTACTCCTCTACACGGTCCTATCAAACACTCCCGGGGGCCAGAGACAGAGCGATTATTCCTCTACACGGTAACATCAAACACACCGTGGGTCAGACACACAGTGATTATTCCTCTACACGGTCCCATCAAACACCCCCGGGGTCAGACACAGAGTGAATCTCCCTCCACGCCGTCCCATCACACACTCCCGGGGTCAGACACAGTGTGATTATTCCTCTACACGGTCCCATCAAACACTCCCGGGGTCAGCCACAGCGTGATTATTCCTCTACACGGTCCCATCAAACATTCCCGGGGTCAGACACAGAGTGAATCTCCCTCCACACCGTCCCATCACACACTCCCGTTTTCAGAGACAGTGTGATTATTCCTCTACAAGGTCCCATCAAACACTCACGGGGTGAGACACAGGGTGAATCTCCCTGCACACCGTCCCATCACACACTCCCAGGGTCAGACACAGAGTGATTAATCCTCAACACCATTACATCACACACTCCCGTGGTCAAACACAGAGTGATTATTCCTCTACACGGTCCCATCAAACACTCCCGGGGTCCGACACAGCGAGATTATTCCTCTACACGGACCCATCAAACACTCCCGGGATCAGACACAGAGTCATTATTCCTCTACATGGTCTCATCAAACTCTTCCGGGGTCAGACACAGAGTGATTATTCCTCTAAAAGTACCATCACACACTCCCCGGTGTCAGACACAGTGTGAATCTCCTTCAACACCGTCGCATCACACTCTCCCCGGGGTCAGACACAAAGTGGTTATTCCTCTACACGGTCCCAACAAACTCTCCCGGGGTCAGACACAGAGGCAATTTATATCCACGCCGTCCCATCACACACTCCCGGGGTCAGACACAGAGTGATTATTCCTCTACACGGTCCCATCAAACACTCCCGGGGTCAGACACAGAGTGATTATTCCTCTACACGGTCCCAACAAACACTCCCGGTGTCAGACACAGTGTGAATCTTCTTCCTCACCGTCCCATCACACACTCCCGGGGTCAGACAAAGAGTGATTATTCCTCTACACTGTCCCAACAAACACTCCCGGGGTCAGACACAGAGCGATTATTCCTCTACACGGTCCCATCAAACACTCCCGGGGTCAGACACAGAGTGAATCTCCCACCACACTGTCCCATCACACACTCCCGTGGTCCGACACAGAGTGATTATTCTTCTCCACTGTCCCATCAAACACTCCCGGGGTCAGTCACAGAGTGATTATTCCTTCTACACGGTCCCATCACACACGCCCGGGGTCTGACACAGAATGATACTCCCGCTACACTGTCCCATCACACGCTCCCGTGGTCAAACACAGAGTGAATCTTCCTCTACACAGCCCATCACACTCTCCCTGGGTCAGACACAGAGGGAATCTCCCTCCACACCGTCCCAAAACACACTCCCGGGTCAGACACAGACTGATTATTCCTCTGCACGGTCCCATCAAACACTCCCGGGGTCAGACACAGAGAGAATTTATATCCACAACGTCCCATCACACACTCCCGTGGTCCGACACAGAATGATTATTCCTCTACATGGTCACATCAAACTCTTCCGGGGTCAGACACAGAGTGATTATTCCTCTAAAAGTACCATCACACACTCCCCGGTGTCAGACACAGTGTGAATCTCCTTCAACACCGTCGCATCACACTCTCCCCGGGGTCAGACACAAAGTGGTTATTCCTCTACACGGTCCCAACAAACACTCCCGGGGTCAGACACAGAGGCAATTTATATCCACGCCGTCCCATCACACACTCCCGGGGTAAGACACAGAGTGATTATTCCTCTACACGGTCCCATCAAACACTCCCGGGGTCAGACAATGAGTGATTATTCCTCTACACTGTCCCAACAAACACTCCCGGGGTCAGACACAGAGCGATTATTCCTCTACACGGTCCCATCAAACACTCCCGGGGTCAGACACAGAGTGAATCTCCCACCACACTGTCCCATCACACACTCCCGTGGTCCGACACAGAGTGATTATTCTTCTCCACGGTCCCATCAAACACTCCCGGGGTCAGTCACAGAGTGATTATTCCTTCTACACGGTCCCATCACACACGCCCGGGGTCTGACACAGAATGATACTCCCGCTACACTGTCCCATCACACGCTCCCGGGGTCAAACACAGAGTGAATCTTCCTCTACACAGCCCATCACACTCTCCCTGGGTCAGACACAGAGGGAATCTCCCTCCACACCGTCCCAAAACACACTCCCGGGTCAGACACAGACTGATTATTCCTCTGCACGGTCCCATCAAACACTCCCGGGGTCAGACACAGAGAGAATTTATATCCACAACGTCCCATCATACACTACCGGGGTCAGACACAGAGTGATTATTCCTCTACACTGTACCATCAAACACTCAGTGGGTCAGACACACAGTGATTATTCCTGTACACGGTCCCATCAAACGCTCCCGGGGTCAGACACAGAGTGAATCTCCCTCCACGCCGTCCCATCACACACTCCCGGGGTCAGACACAGAGAGATTATTCCTTTACACGGTCCCATCAAACACACCCGGGGTCAGACACAGAGTGAATTTATATCCACACCGTCCCATCATACACTCCCGGTGTCAGACACAGAGTGATTACTCCTCTACACTGTACCATCAAACACTCCGTGGGTCAGACACACAGTGATTATTCCTCTACACGGTCCCATCAAACACTCCCGGGGTCAGTCACAGAGTGATTATTCCTCAACACGAGCCCATCAAACACTCTCGGGGTCAGACACAGAGAGAATTTATATCCACACCGTCCCATCATACACTCCCGGGGTCAGACACAGAGTGAGTCTCCCTCCACACCGTCCCATCACACACTCCCGGTATCAGTCACAGAGTGATTATTCCTCAACACGAGCCCATCAAACACTCTCGGGGTCAGACACAGAGAGAATTTATATCCACACCGTCCCATCATACTCTCCCGTGGTCAGACACAGAGTGAGTCTCCCTCCACTCCTTCCCATCACACACTCCCGGGGGTCAGACACAGAGCGATTATTCCTCTACACGTTAACATCAAATACACCGTGGGTCAGACACACAGTGATTATTCCTCTACACGGTCCCATCAAACACTCCCGGGGTCAGACAAAGAGTGATTATTCCTCTACACGGTCCCATCAAACACTCCCGGGGTCAGACAAAGAGTGATTATTCCTCTACACTGTCCAAACAAACACTCCCGGGGTCAGACACAGAGCGATTATTCCTCTACACTGTCCCATCACACACTCCCGTGGTCCGACACAGAGTGATTATTCTTCTCCACGGTCCCATCAAACACTCCCGGGGTCAGTCACAGAGTGATTATTCCTTCTACACGGTCCCATCACACACGCCCGGGGTCTGACACAGAATGATACTCCCGCTACACTGTCCCATCACACGCTCCCGGGGTCAAACACAGAGTGAATCTTCCTCTACACAGCCCATCACACTCTCCCTGGGTCAGACACAGAGGGAATCTCCCTCCACACCGTCCCAAAACACACTCCCGGGTCAGACACAGACTGATTATTCCTCTGCACGGTCCCATCAAACACTCCCGGGGTCAGACACAGAGAGAATTTATATCCACAACGTCCCATCATACACTCCCGGGGTCAGACACAGAGTGATTATTCCTCTACACTGTACCATCAAACACGCCGTGGGTCAGACACACAGTGATTATTCCTCTACACGGTCCCATCAAACACTCCCGGGGTCAGACACAGAGTGAATCTCCCTCCACGCCGTCCCATCACACACTCCCGGGGTCAGACACAGAGAGATTATTCCTCTACACGGTCCCATCAAAAACACACGGGGTCAGACACAGAGTGAATTTATATCCACACCGTCCCATCATACACTCCCGGTGTCAGACACAGAGTGATTACTCCTCTACACTGTACCATCAAACACTCCGTGGGTCAGACACACAGTGATTATTCCTCTACACGGTCCCATCAAACACTCCCGGGGTCAGACACAGAGTGATTATTCCTCAACACGAGCCCATCAAACACTCTCGGGGTCAGACACAGAGTGAATTTATATCCACACCGTCCCATCATACACTCCCGGGGTCAGACACAGAGCGATTATTCCTCTACACGGTCCCATCAAACACTCCCGGGGTCAGACACAGAGTGAATCTCCCACCACACTGTCCCATCACACACTCCCGTGGTCCGACACTGAGTGATTATTCTTCTCCACGGTCCCATCAAACACTCCCGGGGTCAGTCACAGAGTGATTATTCCTTCTACACGGTCCCATCACACACGCCCGGGGTCTGACACAGAATGATACTCCCGCTACACTGTCCCATCACACGCTCCCGGGGTCAAACACAGTGTGAATCTTCCTCTACACAGCCCATCACACTCTCCCTGGGTCAGACACAGAGGGAATCTCCCTCCACACCGTCCCAAAACACACTCCCGGGTCAGACACAGACTGATTATTCCTCTGCACGGTCCCATCAAACACTCCCGGGGTCAGACACAGAGAGAATTTATATCCACAACGTCCCATCATACACTCCCGGGGTCAGACACAGAGTGATTATTCCTCTACACTGTACCATCAAACACTCAGTGGGTCAGACACACAGTGATTATTCCTGTACACGGTCCCATCAAACGCTCCCGGGGTCAGACACAGAGTGAATCTCCCTCCACGCCGTCCCATCACACACTCCCGGGGTCAGACACAGAGAGATTATTCCTTTACACGGTCCCATCAAACACACCCGGGGTCAGACACAGAGTGAATTTATATCCACACCGTCCCATCATACACTCCCGGTGTCAGACACAGAGTGATTACTCCTCTACACTGTACCATCAAACACTCCGTGGGTCAGACACACAGTGATTATTCCTCTACACGGTCCCATCAAACACTCCCGGGGTCAGTCACAGAGTGATTATTCCTCAACACGAGCCCATCAAACACTCTCGGGGTCAGACACAGAGAGAATTTATATCCACACCGTCCCATCATACACTCCCGGGGTCAGACACAGAGTGAGTCTCCCTCCACACCGTCCCATCACACACTCCCGGTATCATGCTCAGAGTGATTATTCCTCTACACGGTCCCATCAAACACTCCCGGGGTCAGACGCAGAGTGAATTTATATCCACACCGTCCCATCATACTCTCCCGTGGTCAGACACAGAGTGAGTCTCCCTCCACTCCTTCCCATCACACACTCCCGGGGGTCAGACACAGAGCGATTATTCCTCTACACGTTAACATCAAATACACCGTGGGTCAGACACACAGTGATTATTCCTCTACACGGTCCCATCAAACACTCCCGGGGTCAGACAAAGAGTGATTATTCCTCTACACGGTCCCATCAAACACTCCCGGGGTCAGACAAAGAGTGATTATTCCTCTACACTGTCCAAACAAACACTCCCGGGGTCAGACACAGAGCGATTATTCCTCTACACTGTCCCATCACACACTCCCGTGGTCCGACACAGAGTGATTATTCTTCTCCACGGTCCCATCAAACACTCCCGGGGTCAGTCACAGAGTGATTATTCCTTCTACACGGTCCCATCACACACGCCCGGGGTCTGACACAGAATGATACTCCCGCTACACTGTCCCATCACACGCTCCCGGGGTCAAACACAGAGTGAATCTTCCTCTACACAGCCCATCACACTCTCCCTGGGTCAGACACAGAGGGAATCTCCCTCCACACCGTCCCAAAACACACTCCCGGGTCAGACACAGACTGATTATTCCTCTGCACGGTCCCATCAAACACTCCCGGGGTCAGACACAGAGAGAATTTATATCCACAACGTCCCATCATACACTCCCGGGGTCAGACACAGAGTGATTATTCCTCTACACTGTACCATCAAACACGCCGTGGGTCAGACACACAGTGATTATTCCTCTACACGGTCCCATCAAACACTCCCGGGGTCAGACACAGAGTGAATCTCCCTCCACGCCGTCCCATCACACACTCCCGGGGTCAGACACAGAGAGATTATTCCTCTACACGGTCCCATCAAAAACACACGGGGTCAGACACAGAGTGAATTTATATCCACACCGTCCCATCATACACTCCCGGTGTCAGACACAGAGTGATTACTCCTCTACACTGTACCATCAAACACTCCGTGGGTCAGACACACAGTGATTATTCCTCTACACGGTCCCATCAAACACTCCCGGGGTCAGACACAGAGTGATTATTCCTCAACACGAGCCCATCAAACACTCTCGGGGTCAGACACAGAGTGAATTTATATCCACACCGTCCCATCATACACTCCCGGGGTCAGACACAGAGTGAATCTCCCTCCACACCGTACCATCACACACTCCCGTGGACAGATTCAGAGTGATTATTCCCCTACACGGTCCCATCAAACACTCCCGGCGTCAGACACAGTATGATTATTCCTCTCCACGGTCCCATCAAACACTCCCGGGGTCAGACACAGACTGAATCTCCCACCACACCGTCCCATCACACACTCCCGTGGTCACAGACAGAGTGATTATTCCTCTACACGGTCCCATCAAACACCCCAGGTGTCAGACACAGAGTGAATCTCCCTCCACGCCGTCCCATCACACACTCCCGGGGTCAGACACAGAGTGATTATTCCTCTACACGGTCCCATCAAACACTCCCGGGGTCAGCCACAGCGTGATTATTCCTCTCCACGGTCCCATCAAACACTCCCGGGGTCAGACACAGAGTGAGTCTCCCTCCACACCGTCCCATCACACACTCCCGTTTTCAGACACAGTGTGATTATTCCTCTAGAAGGTCCCATCAAACACTCACGGGGTGAGACACAGGGTGAATCTCCCTGCACACCGTCCCATCACACACTCCCAGGGTCAGACACAGAGCGATTAATCCTCTACACCATTACATCACACACTCCCGTGGTCAAACACAGAGTGATTATTCCTCTACACGGTCCCATCAAACACTCCCGGGGTCCGACACAGAGTGATTATTCCTCTACACGGACCCATCAAACACTCCCGGGATCAGACACAGAGTCATTATTCCTCTACATGGTCACATCAAACTCTTCCGGGGTCAGACACAGAGTGATTATTCCTCTAAAAGTACCATCACACACTCCCCGGTGTCAGACACAGTGTGAATCTCCTTCAACACCGTCGCATCACACTCTCCCCGGGGACAGACACAGAGTGATTATTCTTCTACACTGTCTCAACAAACACTCCCGGGGTCAGACACAGAGTGATTTTTCCTCCGCACGGTGCCATCAAACACTCCCGGGGTCAGACACAGAGTGAGTCTCCCTCCACACCGTCCCATCACACACTCCCGGTATCATGCTCAGAGTTATTATTCCTCGACACGGTCCCATCAAACCCTCCCGTGGTCAGACACAGAGTTGTTTTTCCTCTGCACGGTCCCATCAAACACTCCCGGGGTCAGACACAGAGTGAATCTCCCTCCACACGGTCCCATCCCACACTCCCGTGGTCAGACACAGAGTGATTATTCCTCTACACGGTCCCATCACACACGCCCGGGGTCTGACACAGAATGATACTCCCGCCACACTGTCCCATCAAACGCTCCCGGGGTCAAACACAGAGTGAATCTTCCTCTACACAGCCCATCACACACTCCCGTGGACAGAGACAGAGTGATTATTCCTCTACACGGTCCCATCGAACACTCCCGGGGGTCAGACACAGAGCGATTATTCCTCTACACGTTAACATCAAACACACCGTGGGTCAGACACACAGTGATTATTCCTCTACACGGTCCCATCTCACACTCCCGGGGTCAGATACAGAGTGATTATTCCTCTACACCGTCCCATCACACTCTCCCGGAGTCTGGCACAGAGTGATTATTCCTCTATACGGTCCCATCAAACACTACCGGGGGTCAGACACAGAGTGAATCTCCCTCCACACGGTCCCATCACAATCTCATGTGGACAGGCACAGAGTGATTATTCTTCTACACTGTCCCATCAAACACTCCCGGGGTCAGACACAGAGTGATTATTCCTCTACACGGTCCCATCACACACGTCCGGGGTCTGACGCAGAATGATACTTCCGCCACACTGTCCCATCACACGCTCCCGGGGTCAAACACAGAGTGAATCTTCTTCCACACCGTCCCATCACACTCTCCCGGGGTCAGACACAGAGCGATTATTCCTCTACACAGTCCCAACAAACACTCACGGGGTCAGACACAGAGTGATTATTCCTCTACACGGTCCCATCAAACATCCCGGGGTCAGACACGGAGTGAATTTATATCGACACCGTCCCATCACACACTCCCGGGGTCAGACACAGAGTCATTATTCCTCTACACGGTCACATCAAACACTTCCTGGGTCAGAAACAGAGTTATTATTCCTCTACACGGTACCATCACAATCTCCCGGGGTCAGGCACAGTGTGAGTCTCATTCCACACCGTCCCATCACACTCTCCCGGGGTCAGACACAGAGTGATTATTCCTCTACACGGTCCCATCAAACTCTCCCGGGGTCAGACACAGAGTGAATCTCAATCCACACTGACCCATCACACACTCCAGGGGTCAGACACACAGAGATTATTCCTCTACACGGTCCCATCACACACACCCGGGGTTAGACACAGAGTCATTATTCCTCTACACGGTCACATCAAACTCTTCCTGGATCAGACACAGAGTGATTATTCCTCTACACGGTCCCATCAAACACTCCCGTGGTCGGACACAGTGATTATTCCTCTACACCGTCCCATCACACTCTCCCGGAGTCTGGCACAGAGAGATTATTCCTCTATACGGTCCCATCAAACACTACCGGGGGTCAGACACATAGTGATTATTCCTCTACACGGTCCCATCAAACATTCCTGGGGTCAGACACAGAGTGAATCTCCCTCCACACGGTCCCATCACAATCTCATGTGGACAGGCACAGAGTGATTATTCTTCTGCACGGTCCCATCACACACGCCCGGGGTCTGACGCAGAATGATACTTCCGCAACACTGTCCCATCACACGCACCCGGGGTCAAACACAGAGTGAATCTTCTTCCACACCGTCCCATCACACCCTCCCGGGGTCAGACACAGAGCGATTATTCCTCTACACAGTCCCAACAAACACTCCCGGGGTCAGACACAGAGTGATTATTCCTCTACACTGTACCATCAAACACTCCGTGGGTCAGACTCACAGTGATTATTCCTCTACACGGTCCCATCAAACATCCCGGGGTCAGACACGGAGTGAATTTATATCGACACCGTCCCATCACACACTCCCGGGGTCAGACACAGAGTCATTATTCCTCTACACGGTCACATCAAACACTTCCTGGGTCAGAAACAGAGTTATTATTCCTCTACACGGTACCATCACAATCTCCCGGGGTCAGGCACAGTGTGAGTCTCATTCCACACCGTCCCATCACACTCTCCCGGGGTCAGACACAGAGTGATTATTCCTCTACACGGTCCCATCAAACTCTCCCGGGGTCAGACACAGAGTGAATCTCAATCCACACCGACCCATCACACACTCCAGGGGTCAGACACACAGAGATTATTCCTCTACACGGTAACATCAAACACTCCCGGGGTCAGACACAGAGAGATTATTCCTCTACACGGTCCCATCACACACTCCCGGGGTTAGACACGGAGTCATTATTCCTCTACACGGTCACATCAAACTCTTCCTGGATCAGAAACAGAGTTATTATTCCTCTACACGGTACCATCACACACTCCCGGGGTCAGACACAGTGTGAGTCTCCTTCCACACCGTCCCATCACACTCTCCCGGGGTCAGACACAGAGTGATTATTCCTCTACGCGGTCACATCAAACTCTTCCGGGGTCAGACACAGAGAGATTATTCCTCTACACGGTCCCATCACACACACCCGGGGTCAGACACAGAGTGAATTTATATCCACACCGTCCCATCATACTCTCCCGTGGTCAGACACAGAGTGAGTCTCCCTCCACACCTTCCCATCACACACTCCCGTGGTCAGAGACAGAGTGATTATTCCTCTAAACGGTCCGATCAAACACTCCCGGGGGTCAGACACAGAGCGATTATTCCTCTACAGGTTAACATCAAATACATCGTGGGTCAGATACACAGTGATAATTCCTCTACACGGTCCCATCAAACACTCCCGGGGTTAGACACAGAGTGAATCTCCCTCCACGCCGTCCCATCACACACTCCCGGGGTCAGACACAGAGAGACTATTCCTCTACACGGTCCCATCACACACTCCCGGGGTCAGACACAGAGTGATTATTCCTCTACACGGTCCCATCAAACACTCCCGGGGTCAGACACAGAGTGAATCTCCCTCCACGCCGTCCCATCACACACTCCCGGGGTCAGACACAGAGAGATTATTCCATTACACGGTCCCATCAAACACACCCGGGGTCAGACACAGAGTGAATTTATATCCACACCGTCCCATCATACACTCCCGGTGTCAGACACAGAGTGATTACTCCTCTACACTGTACCATCAAACACTCCGTGGGTCAGACACACAGTGATTATTCCTCTACACGGTCCCATCAAACACTCCCGGGGTCAGTCACAGAGTGATTATTCCTCAACACGAGCCCATCAAACACTCTCGGGGTCAGACACAGAGTGAATTTATATCCACACCGTCCCATCATACACTCCCGGGGTCAGACACAGAGTGAGTCTCCCTCCACACCGTCCCATCACACACTCCCGGTATCATGCTCAGAGTGATTATTCCTCTACACGGTCCCATCAAACACTCCCGGGGTCAGACGCAGAGTGAATTTATATCCACACCGTCCCATCATACTCTCCCGTGGTCAGACACAGAGTGAGTCTCCCTCCACTCCTTCCCATCACACACTCCCGCGGTCAGAGACAGAGTGACTATTCCTCTAAACGGTCCCATCAAACACTCCCGGGGGTCAGACACAGAGCGATTATTCCTCTACACGTTAACATCAAATACACCGTGGGTCAGACACACAGTGATTATTCCTCTACACGGTCCCATCAAACACTCCCGGGGTCAGACAAAGAGTGATTATTCCTCTACACGGTCCCATCAAACACTCCCGGGGTCAGACAAAGAGTGATTATTCCTCTACACTGTCCCAACAAACACTCCCGGGGTCAGACACAGAGCGATTATTCCTCTACACTGTCCCATCACACACTCCCGTGGTCCGACACAGAGTGATTATTCTTCTCCACGGTCCCATCAAACACTCCCGGGGTCAGTCACAGAGTGATTATTCCTTCTACACGGTCCCATCACACACGCCCGGGGTCTGACACAGAATGATACTCCCGCTACACTGTCCCATCACACGCTCCCGGGGTCAAACACAGAGTGAATCTTCCTCTACACAGCCCATCACACTCTCCCTGGGTCAGACACAGAGGGAATCTCCCTCCACACCGTCCCAAAACACACTCCCGGGTCAGACACAGACTGATTATTCCTCTGCACGGTCCCATCAAACACTCCCGGGGTCAGACACAGAGAGAATTTCTATCCACAACGTCCCATCATACACTCCCGGGGTCAGACACAGAGTGATTATTCCTCTACACTGTACCATCAAACACGCCGTGGGTCAGACACACAGTGATTATTCCTCTACAAGGTCCCATCAAACACTCCCGGGGTCAGACACAGAGTGAATCTCCCTCCACGCCGTCCCATCACACACTCCCGGGGTCAGACACAGAGAGATTATTCCTCTACACGGTCCCATCAAAAACACACGGGGTCAGACACAGAGTGAATTTATATCCACACCGTCCCATCATACACTCCCGGTGTCAGACACAGAGTGATTACTCCTCTACACTGTACCATCAAACACTCCGTGGGTCAGACACACAGTGATTATTCCTCTACACGGTCCCATCAAACACTCCCGGGGTCAGACACAGAGTGATTATTCCTCAACACGAGCCCATCAAACACTCTCGGGGTCAGACACAGAGTGAATTTATATCCACACCGTCCCATCATACACTCCCGGGGTCAGACACAGAGTGAATCTCCCTCCACACCGTACCATCACACACTCCCGTGGACAGATTCAGAGTGATTATTCCCCTACACGGTCCCATCAAACACTCCCGGCGTCAGACACAGTATGATTATTCCTCTCCACGGTCCCATCAAACACTCCCGGGGTCAGACACAGACTGAATCTCCCACCACACCGTCCCATCACACACTCCCGTGGTCACAGACAGAGTGATTATTCCTCTACACGGTCCCATCAAACACCCCAGGTGTCAGACACAGAGTGAATCTCCCTCCACGCCGTCCCATCACACACTCCCGGGGTCAGACACAGAGTGATTATTCCTCTACACGGTCCCATCAAACACTCCCGGGGTCAGCCACAGCGTGATTATTCCTCTCCACGGTCCCATCAAACACTCCCGGGGTCAGACACAGAGTGAGTCTCCCTCCACACCGTCCCATCACACACTCCCGTTTTCAGACACAGTGTGATTATTCCTCTAGAAGGTCCCATCAAACACTCACGGGGTGAGACACAGGGTGAATCTCCCTGCACACCGTCCCATCACACACTCCCAGGGTCAGACACAGAGCGATTAATCCTCTACACCATTACATCACACACTCCCGTGGTCAAACACAGAGTGATTATTCCTCTACACGGTCCCATCAAACACTCCCGGGGTCCGACACAGAGTGATTATTCCTCTACACGGACCCATCAAACACTCCCGGGATCAGACACAGAGTCATTATTCCTCTACATGGTCACATCAAACTCTTCCGGGGTCAGACACAGAGTGATTATTCCTCTAAAAGTACCATCACACACTCCCCGGTGTCAGACACAGTGTGAATCTCCTTCAACACCGTCGCATCACACTCTCCCCGGGGACAGACACAGAGTGATTATTCTTCTACACTGTCTCAACAAACACTCCCGGGGTCAGACACAGAGTGATTTTTCCTCCGCACGGTGCCATCAAACACTCCCGGGGTCAGACACAGAGTGAGTCTCCCTCCACACCGTCCCATCACACACTCCCGGTATCATGCTCAGAGTTAATATTCCTCTACACGGTCCCATCAAACCCTCCCGGGGTCAGACACAGAGTTGTTTTTCCTCTGCACGGTCCCATCAAACACTCCCGGGGTCAGAAAAAGAATGATACTCCCGCCACACTGTCCCATCAAACGCTCCCGGGGTCAAACACAGAGTGAATCTTCCTCTACACAGCCCATCACACACTCCCGTGGACAGAGACAGAGTGATTATTCCTCTACACGGTCCCATCGAACACTCCCGGGGGTCAGACACAGAGCGATTATTCCTCTACACGTTAACATCAAACACACCGTGGGTCAGACACACTGTGATTATTCCTCTACACGGTCCCATCTCACACTCCCGGGGTCAGATACAGAGTGATTATTCCTCTACACCGTCCCATCACACTCTCCCGGAGTCTGGCACAGAGTGATTATTCCTCTATACGGTCCCATCAAACACTACCGGGGGTCAGACACAGAGTGAATCTCCCTCCACACGGTCCCATCACAATCTCATGTGGACAGGCACAGAGTGATTATTCTTCTACACGGTCCCATCAAACACTCCCGGGGTCAGACACAGAGTGATTATTCCTCTACACGGTCCCATCACACACGTCCGGGGTCTGACGCAGAATGATACTTCCGCCACACTGTCCCATCACACGCTCCCGGGGTCAAACACAGAGTGAATCTTCTTCCACACCGTCCCATCACACTCTCCCGGGGTCAGACACAGAGCGATTATTCCTCTCCACAGTCCCAACAAACACTCACGGGGTCAGACACAGAGTGATTATTCCTCTACACGGTCCCATCAAACATCCCGGGGTCAGACACGGAGTGAATTTATATCGACACCGTCCCATCACACACTCCCGGGGTCAGACACAGAGTCATTATTCCTCTACACGGTCACATCAAACACTTCCTGGGTCAGAAACAGAGTTATTATTCCTCTACACGGTACCATCACAATCTCCCGGGGTCAGGCACAGTGTGAGTCTCATTCCACACCGTCCCATCACACTCTCCCGGGGTCAGACACAGAGTGATTATTCCTCTACACGGTCCCATCAAACTCTCCCGGGGTCAGACACAGAGTGAATCTCAATCCACACTGACCCATCACACACTCCAGGGGTCAGACACACAGAGATTATTCCTCTACACGGTAACATCACACACACCCGGGGTTAGACACAGAGTCATTATTCCTCTACACGGTCACATCAAACTCTTCCTGAATCAGACACAGAGTGATTATTCCTCTACACGGTCCCATCAAACACTCCCGTGGTCGGACACAGTGATTATTCGTCTACACCGTCCCATCACACTCTCCCGGAGTCTGGCACAGAGTGATTATTCCTCTATACGGTCCCATCAAACACTACCGGGGTCAGACACAGAGCGATTATTCCTCTACACAGTCCCAACAAACACTCCCGGGGTCAGACACAGAGCGATTATTCCTCTCCACAGTCCCAACAAACACTCACGGGGTCAGACACAGAGTGATTATTCCTCTACACGGTCCCATCAAACATCCCGGGGTCAGACACGGAGTGAATTTATATCGACACCGTCCCATCACACACTCCCGGGGTCAGACACAGAGTCATTATTCCTCTACACGGTCCCATCAAACACTCCCGGGATCAGACATAGAGTGAATCTCACTCCACACGGTCCCATCACACACTCCCGGGGTCAGACACAGTGTGAGTCTCCTTCCACACCGTCCCATCACACTCTCCCGGGGTCAGACACAGAGTGATTATTGCTCTACACCGTCCCATCAAACACTCCAGGTGTCAGACACAGTGAATCTCCGTACACACCGTCCCATCACACACTCCCGGGGTCAGACACAGAGAGATTATCCCTCTACACGGTCCCAACAAACGCTCCCGGGGTCTGACACAGAGTCATTATTCCTCTACACGGTCACATCAAACTCTTCCGGGGTCAGACACAGAGAGATTATTCCTCTACACGTTCCCATCACACACACCCGGGGTCAGACACAGATTCATTATTCCTCTACACGGTCCCAACAAACACTCCCGGTGTCAGAAACAGTGTGAATCTCCTTCCACACCGTCCCATCACACTCTCCCGGGGTCAGACACAGAGTGAATATTCCTCTACACTGTCTCAACAAACACTCCCGGGGTCAGACACAGAGTGATTTTTCCTCTGCACGGTCCCATCAAACACTCCCGGGGTCAGACGCAGAGTGAATTTATATCCACACCGTCCCATCATACTCTCCCGTGGTCAGACACAGAGTGAGTCTCCCTCCACACCTTCCCATCACACACTCCCGTGGTCAGAGACAGAGTGATTATTCCTCTAAACGGTCCGATCAAACACTCCTGGGTGTCAGACACAGAGCGATTATTCCTCTACACGGTCCCATCAAACACTCCCGGGGTTAGACACAGAGTGAATCTCCCCCCACGCCGTCCCATCACACACTCCCGGGGTCAGACACAGAGTGATTATTCCTCTACACTGTCCCATCACACACTCCCGGGGTCAGACACAAAGTGATTATTCCTCTACACGGTCCCATCAAACACTCCCGTGGTCGGACACAGTGATTATTCCTCTACACTGTCCCAACAACCACTCCCGGGGTCAGGCATAGAGTGATTATTCCTCTACACGGTCCCATCAAACACTACCCGGTGTCAGACACATAGTGATTATTCCTCTACACGGTCCCATCAAACACTCCCGGGGTCAGACACAGAGTGAATCTCCCTCCACACGGTCCCATCACACACTCCCGTGGTCAGACACAGAGAGATTATTTCTCCATGGTCCCATCAAACACTCCCGGGGTCAGACACAGAGTGTTTATTCCTCTACACCGTCCCATCACACACTCCCGGTATCATGCTCAGAGTGATTATTCCTCTACACGGTCCCATCAAACACTCCCGGGGTCAGACGCAGAGTGAATTTATATCCACACCGTCCCATCATACTCTCCCGTGGTCAGACACAGAGTGAGTCTCCCTCCACCCCTTCCCATCACACACTCCCGTGGTCAGAGACAGAGTGATTATTCCTCTAAACGGTCCGATCAAACACTCCCGGGGTCAGACGCAGAGCGATTATTCCTCTACAGGTTAACATCAAATACACCGTGGGTCAGACACACAGTGATTATTCCTCTACACGGTCCCATCAAACACTCCCGGGGTTAGACACAGAGTAAATCTCCCTCCACGCCGTCCCATCACACACTCCCGGGGTCAGACACAGAGTGATTATTCCTCTACACCGTCCCATCAGACACTCCCGGGGTCAGACACAGAGTGATTATTCCTCTACACCATTACATCACACACTCCCGTGGTCAAACACAGAGTGATTATTCCTCTACACGGTCCCATCAAACACTCCCGGGGTCCGACACAGAGTGATTATTCCTCTACACGGACCCATCAAACACTCCCGGGATCAGACACAGAGTCATTATTCCTCTACATGGTCACATCAAACTCTTCCGGGGTCAGACACAGAGTGATTATTCCTCTAAAAGTACCATCACACACTCCCCGGTGTCAGACACAGTGTGAATCTCCTTCAACACCGTCGCATCACACTCTCCCCGGGGACAGACACAGAGTGATTATTCTTCTACACTGTCTCAACAAACACTCCCGGGGTCAGACACAGAGTGATTTTTCCTCCGCACGGTGCCATCAAACACTCCCGGGGTCAGACACAGAGTGAGTCTCCCTCCACACCGTCCCATCACACACTCCCGGTATCATGCTCAGAGTTAATATTCCTCTACACGGTCCCATCAAACCCTCCCGGGGTCAGACACAGAGTTGTTTTTCCTCTGCACGGTCCCATCAAACACTCCCGGGGTCAGAAAAAGAATGATACTCCCGCCACACTGTCCCATCAAACGCTCCCGGGGTCAAACACAGAGTGAATCTTCCTCTACACAGCCCATCACACACTCCCGTGGACAGAGACAGAGTGATTATTCCTCTACACGGTCCCATCGAACACTCCCGGGGGTCAGACACAGAGCGATTATTCCTCTACACGTTAACATCAAACACACCGTGGGTCAGACACACTGTGATTATTCCTCTACACGGTCCCATCTCACACTCCCGGGGTCAGATACAGAGTGATTATTCCTCTACACCGTCCCATCACACTCTCCCGGAGTCTGGCACAGAGTGATTATTCCTCTATACGGTCCCATCAAACACTACCGGGGGTCAGACACAGAGTGAATCTCCCTCCACACGGTCCCATCACAATCTCATGTGGACAGGCACAGAGTGATTATTCTTCTACACGGTCCCATCAAACACTCCCGGGGTCAGACACAGAGTGATTATTCCTCTACACGGTCCCATCACACACGTCCGGGGTCTGACGCAGAATGATACTTCCGCCACACTGTCCCATCACACGCTCCCGGGGTCAAACACAGAGTGAATCTTCTTCCACACCGTCCCATCACACTCTCCCGGGGTCAGACACAGAGCGATTATTCCTCTCCACAGTCCCAACAAACACTCACGGGGTCAGACACAGAGTGATTATTCCTCTACACGGTCCCATCAAACATCCCGGGGTCAGACACGGAGTGAATTTATATCGACACCGTCCCATCACACACTCCCGGGGTCAGACACAGAGTCATTATTCCTCTACACGGTCACATCAAACACTTCCTGGGTCAGAAACAGAGTTATTATTCCTCTACACGGTACCATCACAATCTCCCGGGGTCAGGCACAGTGTGAGTCTCATTCCACACCGTCCCATCACACTCTCCCGGGGTCAGACACAGAGTGATTATTCCTCTACACGGTCCCATCAAACTCTCCCGGGGTCAGACACAGAGTGAATCTCAATCCACACTGACCCATCACACACTCCAGGGGTCAGACACACAGAGATTATTCCTCTACACGGTAACATCACACACACCCGGGGTTAGACACAGAGTCATTATTCCTCTACACGGTCACATCAAACTCTTCCTGAATCAGACACAGAGTGATTATTCCTCTACACGGTCCCATCAAACACTCCCGTGGTCGGACACAGTGATTATTCGTCTACACCGTCCCATCACACTCTCCCGGAGTCTGGCACAGAGTGATTATTCCTCTATACGGTCCCATCAAACACTACCGGGGTCAGACACAGAGCGATTATTCCTCTACACAGTCCCAACAAACACTCCCGGGGTCAGACACAGAGCGATTATTCCTCTCCACAGTCCCAACAAACACTCACGGGGTCAGACACAGAGTGATTATTCCTCTACACGGTCCCATCAAACATCCCGGGGTCAGACACGGAGTGAATTTATATCGACACCGTCCCATCACACACTCCCGGGGTCAGACACAGAGTCATTATTCCTCTACACGGTCCCATCAAACACTCCCGGGATCAGACATAGAGTGAATCTCACTCCACACGGTCCCATCACACACTCCCGGGGTCAGACACAGTGTGAGTCTCCTTCCACACCGTCCCATCACACTCTCCCGGGGTCAGACACAGAGTGATTATTGCTCTACACCGTCCCATCAAACACTCCAGGTGTCAGACACAGTGAATCTCCGTACACACCGTCCCATCACACACTCCCGGGGTCAGACACAGAGAGATTATCCCTCTACACGGTCCCAACAAACGCTCCCGGGGTCTGACACAGAGTCATTATTCCTCTACACGGTCACATCAAACTCTTCCGGGGTCAGACACAGAGAGATTATTCCTCTACACGTTCCCATCACACACACCCGGGGTCAGACACAGATTCATTATTCCTCTACACGGTCCCAACAAACACTCCCGGTGTCAGAAACAGTGTGAATCTCCTTCCACACCGTCCCATCACACTCTCCCGGGGTCAGACACAGAGTGAATATTCCTCTACACTGTCTCAACAAACACTCCCGGGGTCAGACACAGAGTGATTTTTCCTCTGCACGGTCCCATCAAACACTCCCGGGGTCAGACGCAGAGTGAATTTATATCCACACCGTCCCATCATACTCTCCCGTGGTCAGACACAGAGTGAGTCTCCCTCCACACCTTCCCATCACACACTCCCGTGGTCAGAGACAGAGTGATTATTCCTCTAAACGGTCCGATCAAACACTCCTGGGTGTCAGACACAGAGCGATTATTCCTCTACACGGTCCCATCAAACACTCCCGGGGTTAGACACAGAGTGAATCTCCCCCCACGCCGTCCCATCACACACTCCCGGGGTCAGACACAGAGTGATTATTCCTCTACACTGTCCCATCACACACTCCCGGGGTCAGACACAAAGTGATTATTCCTCTACACGGTCCCATCAAACACTCCCGTGGTCGGACACAGTGATTATTCCTCTACACTGTCCCAACAACCACTCCCGGGGTCAGGCATAGAGTGATTATTCCTCTACACGGTCCCATCAAACACTACCCGGTGTCAGACACATAGTGATTATTCCTCTACACGGTCCCATCAAACACTCCCGGGGTCAGACACAGAGTGAATCTCCCTCCACACGGTCCCATCACACACTCCCGTGGTCAGACACAGAGAGATTATTTCTCCATGGTCCCATCAAACACTCCCGGGGTCAGACACAGAGTGTTTATTCCTCTACACCGTCCCATCACACACTCCCGGTATCATGCTCAGAGTGATTATTCCTCTACACGGTCCCATCAAACACTCCCGGGGTCAGACGCAGAGTGAATTTATATCCACACCGTCCCATCATACTCTCCCGTGGTCAGACACAGAGTGAGTCTCCCTCCACCCCTTCCCATCACACACTCCCGTGGTCAGAGACAGAGTGATTATTCCTCTAAACGGTCCGATCAAACACTCCCGGGGTCAGACGCAGAGCGATTATTCCTCTACAGGTTAACATCAAATACACCGTGGGTCAGACACACAGTGATTATTCCTCTACACGGTCCCATCAAACACTCCCGGGGTTAGACACAGAGTAAATCTCCCTCCACGCCGTCCCATCACACACTCCCGGGGTCAGACACAGAGTGATTATTCCTCTACACCGTCCCATCAGACACTCCCGGGGTCAGACACAGAGTGATTATTCCTCTACACGGTCCCATCAAACACTCCCGTGGTCGGACACAGTGATTATTCCTCTACACGGTCCCATCAAACACTCCCGTGGTCGGACACAGTGATTATTCCTCTACACTGTCCCAACAACCACTCCCGGGGTCAGGCACAGAGTGATTATTCCTCTACACGGTCCCATCAAACACTACCGGGGGTCAGACACATAGTGATTATTCCTCTACACGGTCCCATCAAACACTCCCGGGGTCAGACATAGAGTGAATCTCCCTCCACACGGTCCCATCACACATTCCCGGGGTCAGACAAAGTGTGAGTCTCCTTCCACACCGTCCCATCACACTCTCCCGGGGTCAGACACAGAGTGATTATTGCTCTACACCGTCCCATCAAACACTCCAGGTGTCAGACACAGTGAATCTCCGTCCACACCGTCCCATCACACACTCCCGGAGTCAGACACAGAGAGATTATCCCTCTACACGGTCCCAACAAACGCTCCCGGGGTCAGACACAGAGTCATTATTCCTCTACACGGTCACATCAAACTCTTCCGGGGTCAGACACAGAGAGATTATTCCTCTACACTGTCCCATCACACACACCCGGGGTCAGACACAGATTCATTATTCCTCTACACTGTCCCAACAAGCACTCCCGGTGTCAGAAACAGTGTGAATCTCCTTCCACACCGTCCCATCACACTCTCCCGGGGTCAGACACAGAGTGATTATTCCTCTACACTGTCTCAACAAACACTCCCGGGGTCAGACACAGAGTGATTTTTCCTCTGCACGGTCCCATCAAACACTCCCGGGGTCAGACGCAGAATGAATTTATATCCACACCGTCCCATCATACTCTCCCGTGGTCAGACACAGAGTGAGTCTCCCTCCACACCTTCCCATCACACACTCCCGTGGTCAGAGACAGAGTGATTATTCCTCTAAACGGTCCCATCAAACACTCCCGGGTGTCAGACACAGAGCGATTATTCCTCTACACGTTAACATCAAATACACCGTGGGTCAGACGCACAGTGATTATTCCTCTACACGGTCCCATCAAACACTCCCGGGGTTAGACACAGAGTGAATCTCCCTCCACGCCGTCCTATCACACACTCCCGGGGTCAGACACAGAGTGATCATTCCTCTACACGGTCCCATCACACATTACCGGGGTCAGACACAGAGTGATTATTCCTCTACACGATCCCATCAAACACTCCAGTGGTCGGACACAGTGATTATTCCTCTACACTGTCCCAACAACCACTCCCGGGGTCAGGCACAGAGTGATTATTCCTCTACACGGTCCCATCAAACACTCCCGGGATCAGACATAGAGTGAATCTCCCTCCACACGGTCCCATCACACACTCCCGGGGTCAGACACAGTGTGAGTCTCCTTCCACACCGTCCCATCACACTCCCCCGGGGTCAGACACAGTGTGAGTCTCCTTCCACACCGTCCCATCACACACTCCCGGGGTCAGGCACAGAGTGATTATTCCTCTACACGGTCCCATCAAACACTCCCGGGATCAGACATAGAGTGAATCTCCCTCCACACGGTCCCATCACACACTCCCGGGGTCAGACACAGTGTGAGTCTCCTTCCACACCTTCCCATCACACTCTCCCGGGGTCAGACACAGAGTGATTATTGCTCTACACCGTCCCATCAAACACTCCAGGTGTCAGACACAGTGAATCTCCGTACACACCGTCCCATCACACTCTCCCCGGGGACAGACACAGAGTGATTATTCTTCTACACTGTCTCAACAAACACTCCCGGGGTCAGACACTGAGTGATTTTTCCTCCGCACGGTGCCATCAAACACTCCCGGGGTCAGACACAGAGTGAGTCTCCCTCCACACCGTCCCATCACACACTCCCGGTATCATGCTCAGAGTTATTATTCCTCTACACGGTCCCATCAAACCCTCCCGGGGTCAGACACAGAGTTGTTTTTCCTCTGCACCGTCCCATCAAACACTCCCGGGGTCAGACACAGAGTGAATCTCCCTCCACACGGTCCCATCCCACACTCCCGTGGTCAGACACAGAGTGATTATTCCTCTACACGGTCCCATCACACACGCCCGGGGTCTGACACAGAATGATACTCCCGCCACACTGTCCCATCAAACGCTCCCGGGGTCAAACACAGAGTGAATCTTCCTCTACACAGCCCATCACACACTCCCGTGGACAGAGACAGAGTGATTATTCCTCTACACGGTCCCATCGAACACTCCCGGGGGTCAGACACAGAGCGATTATTCCTCTACACGTTAACATCAAACACACCGTGGGTCAGACACACAGTGATTATTCCTCTACACGGTCCCATCTCACACTCCCGGGGTCAGATACAGAGTGATTATTCCTCTATACGGTCCCATCAAACACTACCGGGGGTCAGACACAGAGTGAATCTCCCTCCACACGGTCCCATCACAATCTCATGTGGACAGGCACAGAGTGATTATTCTTCTACACGGTCCCATCACACACGTCCGGGGTCTGACGCAGAATGATACTTCCGCCACACTGTCCCATCACACGCTCCCGGGGTCAAACACAGAGTGATTATTCCTCTACACGGTCCCATCACACACGTCCGGGGTCTGACGCAGAATGATACTTCCGCCACACTGTCCCATCACACGCTCCCGGGGTCAAACACAGAGTGAATCTTCTTCCACACCGTCCCATCACACTCTCCCGGGGTCAGACACAGAGCGATTATTCCTCTACACAGTCCCAACAAACACTCCCGGGGTCAGACACAGAGTGATTATTCCTCTACACGGTCCCATCAAACATCCCGGGGTCAGACACGGAGTGAATTTATATCGACACCGTCCCATCACACACTCCCGGGGTCAGACACAGAGTCATTATTCCTCTACACGGTCACATCAAACAATTCCTGGGTCAGAAACAGAGTTATTATTCCTTTACACGGTACCATCACAATCTCCCGGGGTCAGGCACAGTGTGAGTCTCATTCCACACCGTCCCATCACACTCTCCCGGGGTCAGACACAGAGTGATTATTCCTCTACACGTTCCCATCAAACTCTCCCGGGGTCAGACACAGAGTGAATCTCAATCCACACTGACCCATCACACACTCCAGGGGTCAAACACACAGAGATTATTCCTCTACACGGTAACATCAAACACTCCGGGGGTCAGACACAGAGAGATTATTCCTCTACACGGTCCCATCACACACTCCCGGGGTTAGACACAGAGTCATTATTCCTCTACACGGTCACATCAAACTCTTCCTGGATCAGACACAGAGTGATTATTCCTCTACACGGTCCCATCAAACACTCCCGTGGTCGGACACAGTGATTATTCCTCTACACCGTCCCATCACACTCTCCCGGAGTCTGGCACAGAGTGATTATTCCTCTATACGGTCCCATCAAACACTACCGGGGGTCAGACACATAGTGATTATTCCTCTACACGGTCCCATCAAACATTCCTGGGGTCAGACACAGAGTGAATCTCCCTCCACACGGTCCCATCACAATCTCATGTGGACAGGCACAGAGTGATTATTCTTCTGCACGGTCCCATCAAACACTCCCGGGGTCAGACACAGAGTGATTATTCCTCTACACGGTCCCATCACACACGCCCGGGGTCTGACGCAGAATGATACTTCCGCCACACTGTCCGATCACACGCACCCGGGGTCAAACACAGAGTGAATCTTCTTCCACACCGTCCCATCACACCCTCCCGGGGTCAGACACAGAGCGATTATTCCTCTACACAGTCCCAACAAACACTCCCGGGGTCAGACACAGAGTGATTATTCCTCTACACTGTACCATCAAACACTCCGTGGGTCAGACTCACAGTGATTATTCCTCTACACGGTCCCATCAAACATCCCGGGGTCAGACACGGAGTGAATTTATATCGACACCGTCCCATCACACACTCCCGGGGTCAGACACAGAGTCATTATTCCTCTACACGGTCACATCAAACACTTCCTGGGTCAGAAACAGAGTTATTATTCCTCTTCACGGTACCATCACAATCTCCCGGGGTCAGGCACAGTGTGAGTCTCATTCCACACCGTCCCATCACACTCTCCCGGGGTCAGACACAGAGTGATTATTCCTCTACACGGTCCCATCAAACTCTCCCGGGGTCAGACACAGAGTGAATCTCAATCCACACCGACCCATCACACACTCCCGGGGTCAGACACAGAGAGATTATTCCTCTACACGGTCCCATCACACACTCCCGGGGTTAGACACAGAGTCATTATTCCTCTACACGGTCACATCAAACTCTTCCTGGATCAGAAACAGAGTTATTATTCCTCTACACTGTACCATCACACACTCCCGGGGTCAGACACAGTGTGAGTCTCCTTCCACACCGTCCCATCACACTCTCCCGGGGTCAGACACAGAGTGATTATTGCTCTACACCGTCCCATCAAACTCTCCAGGTGTCAGACACAGAGTCATTATTCCTCTACACGGTCACATCAAACTCTTCCGGGGTCAGACACAGAGAGATTATTCCTCTACACGGTCCCATCACACACACCCGGGGTCAGACACAGAGTGAATTTATATCCACACCGTCCCATCATACTCTCCCGTGGTCAGACACAGAGTGAGTCTCCCTCCACACCTTCCCATCACACACTCCCGTGGTCAGAGACAGAGTGATTATTCCTCTAAACGGTCCGATCAAACACTCCCGGGGGTCAGACACAGAGCGATTATTCCTCTACAGGTTAACATCAAATACACCGTGGGTCAGACACACAGTGATAATTCCTCTACACGGTCCCATCAAACACTCCCGGGGTTAGACACAGAGTGAATCTCCCTCCACGCCGTCCCATCACACACTCCCGGGGTCAGACACAGAGAGATTATTCCTCTACACGGTCCCATCACACACTCCCGGGGTCAGACACAGAGTGATTATTCCTCTACACTGTCCCAACAACCACGCCCGGGGTCAGGCACAGAGTGATTATTCCTCTACACGGTCCCATCAAACACTACCGGGGGTCAGACACATAGTGATTATTCCTCTACACGGTCCCATCAAACACTCCCGGGATCAGACATAGAGTGAATCTCCCTCCACACGGTCCCATCACACACTCCCGGGGTCAGACACAGTGTGAGTCTCCTTCCACACCGTCCCATCACACTCTCCCGGGGTCAGACACAGAGTGATTATTGCTCTACACCGTCCCATCAAACACTCCAGGTGTCAGACACAGTGAATCTCCGTACACACCGTCCCATCACACACTCCCGGGGTCAGACACAGAGAGATTATCCCTCTACACGGTCCCAACAAACGCTCCCGGGGTCTGACACAGAGTCATTATTCCTCTACACGGTCACATCAAACTCTTCCGGGGTCAGACACAGAGAGATTATTCCTCTACACGGTCCCATCAAACACTACCCGGTGTCAGACACATAGTGATTATTCCTCTACACGGTCCCATCAAACACTCCCGGGGTCAGACACAGAGTGAATCTCCCTCCACACCGTCCCATCACACACTCCCGGGGTCAGACACAGAGAGATTATTTCTCCATGGTCCCATCAAACACTCCCGGGGTCAGACACAGAGTGTTTATTCCTCTACACCGTCCCATCACACACACCCGGGGTCAGACACAGATTCATTATTCCTCTACACGGTCCCAACAAACACTCCCGGTGTCAGAAACAGTGTGAATCTCCTTCCACACCGTCCCATCACACTCTCCCGGGGTCAGACACAGAGTGAATATTCCTCTACACTGTCTCAACAAACACTCCCGGGGTCAGACACAGAGTGATTTTTCCTCTGCACGGTCCCATCAAACACTCCCGGGGTCAGACGCAGAGTGAATTTATATCCACACCGTCCCATCATACTCTCCCGTGGTCAGACACAGAGTGAGTCTCCCTCCACACCTTCCCATCACACACTCCCGTGGTCAGAGACAGAGTGATTATTCCTCTAAACGGTCCGATCAAACACTCCTGGGTGTCAGACACAGAGCGATTATTCCTCTACACGTTAACATCAAATACACCGTGGGTCAGACACACAGTGATTATTCCTCTACACGGTCCCATCAAACACTCCCGGGGTTAGACACAGAGTGAATCTCCCCCCACGCCGTCCCATCACACACTCCCGGGGTCAGACACAGAGTGATTATTCCTCTACACTGTCCCATCACACACTCCCGGGGTCAGACACAAAGTGATTATTCCTCTACACGGTCCCATCAAACACTCCCGTGGTCGGACACAGTGATTATTCCTCTACACTGTCCCAACAACCACTCCCGGGGTCAGGCATAGAGTGATTATTCCTCTACACGGTCCCATCAAACACTACCCGGTGTCAGACACATAGTGATTATTCCTCTACACGGTCCCATCAAACACTCCCGGGGTCAGACACAGAGTGAATCTCCCTCCACACGGTCCCATCACACACTCCCGTGGTCAGACACAGAGAGATTATTTCTCCATGGTCCCATCAAACACTCCCGGGGTCAGACACAGAGTGTTTATTCCTCTACACCGTCCCATCACACACTCCCGGTATCATGCTCAGAGTGATTATTCCTCTACACGGTCCCATCAAACACTCCCGGGGTCAGACGCAGAGTGAATTTATATCCACACCGTCCCATCATACTCTCCCGTGGTCAGACACAGAGTGAGTCTCCCTCCACCCCTTCCCATCACACACTCCCGTGGTCAGAGACAGAGTGATTATTCCTCTAAACGGTCCGATCAAACACTCCCGGGGTCAGACGCAGAGCGATTATTCCTCTACAGGTTAACATCAAATACACCGTGGGTCAGACACACAGTGATTATTCCTCTACACGGTCCCATCAAACACTCCCGGGGTTAGACACAGAGTAAATCTCCCTCCACGCCGTCCCATCACACACTCCCGGGGTCATACACAGAGTGATTATTCCTCTACACGGTCCCCTCAGACACTCCCGGGGTCAGACACAGAGTGATTATTCCTCTACACGGTCCCATCAAACACTCCCGTGGTCGGACACAGTGATTATTCCTCTACACGGTCCCATCAGACACTCCCGTGGTCGGACACAGTGATTATTCCTCTACACTGTCCCAACAACCACTCCCGGGGTCAGGCACAGAGTGATTATTCCTCTACACGGTCCCATCAAACACTACCGGGGGTCAGACACATAGTGATTATTCCTCTACACGGTCCCATCAAACACTCCCGGGGTCAGACATAGAGTGAATCTCCCTCCACACGGTCCCATCACACATTCCCGGGGTCAGACAAAGTGTGAGTCTCCTTCCACACCGTCCCATCACACTCTCCCGGGGTCAGACACAGAGTGATTATTGCTCTACACCGTCCCATCAAACACTCCAGGTGTCAGACACAGTGAATCTCCGTCCACACCGTCCCATCACACACTCCCGGAGTCAGACACACAGAGATTATCCCTCTACACGGTCCCAACAAACGCTCCCGGGGTCAGACACAGAGTCATTATTCCTCTACACGGTCACATCAAACTCTTCCGGGGTCAGACACAGAGAGATTATTCCTCTACACTGTCCCATCACACACACCCGGGGTCAGACACAGATTCATTATTCCTCTACACTGTCCCAACAAACACTCCCGGTGTCAGAAACAGTGTGAATCTCCTTCCACACCGTCCCATCACACTCTCCCGGGGTCAGACACAGAGTGATTATTCCTCTACACTGTCTCAACAAACACTCCCGGGGTCAGACACAGAGTGATTTTTCCTCTGCACGGTCCCATCAAACACTCCCGGGGTCAGACGCAGAGTGAATTTATATCCACACCGTCCCATCATACTCTCCCGTGGTCAGACACAGAGTGAGTCTCCCTCCACACCTTCCCATCACACACTCCCGTGGTCAGAGACAGAGTGATTATTCCTCTAAACGGTCACATCAAACACTCCCGGGTGTCAGACACAGAGCGATTATTCCTCTACACGTCAACATCAAATACACCGTGGGTCAGACGCACAGTGATTATTCCTCTACACGGTCCCATCAAACACTCCCGGGGTTAGACACAGAGTGAATCTCCCTCCACGCCGTCCCATCACACACTCCCGGGGTCAGACACAGAGTGATCATTCCTCTACACGGTCCCATCACACATTACCGGGGTCAGACACAGAGTGATTATTCCTCTACACGATCCCATCAAACACTCCAGTGGTCGGACACAGTGATTATTCCTCTACACTGTCCCAACAACCACTCCCGGGGTCAGGCACAGAGTGATTATTCCTCTACACGGTCCCATCAAACACTACCCGGGGTCAGACACATAGTGATTATTCCTCTACACGGTCCCATCAAACACTCCCGGGGTCCGACACAGAGTGAATCTCCCTCCACACGGTCCCATCACACACTCCCGTGGTCAGACACAGAGAGATTATTCTTCTCCATGGTCCCATCAAACACTCCCGGGGTCAGACACAGAGTGTTTATTCCTCTACACCGTCCCATCACACTCTCCCGGTATCATGCTCAGAGTGATTATTCCTCTACACGGTCCCATCAAACACTCCCGGGGTCAGAGGCAGAGTGAATTTATATCCACACCGTCCCATCATACTCTCCCGTGGTCAGACACAGAGTGAGTCTCCCTCCACACCTTCCCATCACACACTCCCGTGGTCAGAGACAGAGTGATTATTCCTCTAAACGGTCCGATCAAACACTCCCGGGGGTCAGACACAGAGCGATTATTCCTCTACAGGTTAACATCAAATACACCGTGGGTCAGACACACAGTGATTATTCCTCTACACGGTCCCATCAAACACTCCCGGGGTTAGACACAGAGTAAATCTCCCTCCACGCCGTCCCATCACACACTCCCGGGGTCAGACACAGAGTGATTATTCCTCTACACGGTCCCATCACACACTCCCGGGGTCAGACACAGAGTGATTATTCCTCTACACGGTCCCATCAAACACTCCCGTGGTCGGACACAGTGATTATTCCTCTACACGGTCCCATCAAACACTCCCGTGGTCGGACACAGTGATTATTCCTCTACACTGTCCCAACAACCACTCCCGGGGTCAGGCACAGAGTGATTATTCCTCTACACGGTCCCATCAAACACTACCGGGGGTCAGACACATAGTGATTATTCCTCTACACGGTCCCATCAAACACTCGCGGGGTCAGACATAGAGTGAATCTCCCTCCACACGGTCCCATCACACACTCCCGGGGTCAGACACAGTGTGAGTCTCCTTCCACACCGTCCCATCACACTCTCCCGGGTCAGACACAGAGTGATTATTGCTCTACACCGTCCCATCAAACACTCCAGGTGTCAGACACAGTGAATCTCCGTCCACACCGTCCCATCACACACTCCCGGGGTCAGACACAGAGAGATTATCCCTCTACACGGTCCCAACAAACGCTCCCGGGGTCAGACACAGAGTCATTATTCCTCTACACGGTCACATCAAACTCTTCCGGGGTCAGACACAGAGAGATTATTCCTCTACACTGTCCCATCACACACACCCGGGGTCAGACACAGATTCATTATTCCTCTACACGGTCCCAACAAACACTCCCGGTGTCAGAAACAGTGTGAATCTCCTTCCACACCGTCCCATCACACTCTCCCGGGGTCAGACACAGAGTGATTATTCCTCTACACTGTCTCAACAAACACTCCCGGGGTCAGACACAGAGTGATTTTTCCTCTGCACGGTCCCATAAAACACTCCCGGGGTCAGACACAGAGTTAGTCTCCCTCCACACCGTCCCATCACACACTCCCGGTATCATGCTCAGAGTGATTGTTCGTCTACACGGTCCCATCAAGCACTCCCGGGGTCAGACGCAGAGTGAATTTATATCCACACCGTCCCATCATACTCTCCCGTGGTCAGACACAGAGTGAGTCTCCCTCCACACCTTCCCATCACACACTCCCGTGGTCAGAGACAGAGTGATTATTCCTCTAAACGGTCCCATCAAACACTCCCGGGTGTCAGACACAGAGCGATTATTCCTCTACACGTTAACATCAAATACACCGTGGGTCAGTCACACAGTGATTATTCCTCTACACGGTCCCATCAAACACTCCCGGGGTTAGACACAGAGTGATTCTCCCTCCATGCCGTCCCATCACACACTCCCGGGGTCAGACACAGAGTGATTATTCCTCTACACGGTCCCATCACACACTCCCGGTGTCAGACACAGTGTGATTATTCCTCTACACGGTACCATCAAAAACTCCCGGGGTCTGACACAGTGATTATTCCTCTACACTGTCCCAACAACCACTCCCGGGGTCAGGCACAGAGTGATTATTCCTCTACACGGTCCCATCAAACACTACCCGGGGTCAGACACATAGTGATTATTCCTCTACACGGTCCCATCAAACACTCCCGGGGTCAGACACAGAGTGAATCTCCCTCCACACGGTCCCATCACACACTCCCGTGGTCAGACACAGAGAGATTATTCTTCTCCATGGTCCCATCAAACACTCCCGGGGTTAGACACAGAGTGATTATTCCTCTACACGGTCCCATCACACACTCCCGGGGTTAGACACAGAGTAAATCTCCCTCCACGCCGTCCCATCACACACTCCCGGGGTCAGACACAGAGTGATTATTCCTCTACACGGTCCCATCAGACACTCCCGGGGTCAGACACAGAGTGATTATTCCTCTACACGGTCCCATCAAACACTCCCGTGGTCGGACACAGTGATTATTCCTCTACACGGTCCCATCAAACACTCCCGTGGTCGGACACAGTGATTATTCCTCTACACTGTCCCAACAACCACTCCCGGGGTCAGGCACAGAGTGATTATTCCTCTACACGGTCCCATCAAACACTACCGGGGGTCAGACACATAGTGATTATTCCTCTACACGGTCCCATCAAACACTCCCGGGGTCAGACATAGAGTGAATCTCCCTCCACACGGTCCCATCACACATTCCCGGGGTCAGACAAAGAGAGATTATCCCTCTACACGGTCCCAACAAACGCTCCCGGGGTCAGACACAGAGTCATTATTCCTCTACACGGTCACATCAAACTCTTCCGGGGTCAGACACAGAGAGATTATTCCTCTACACTGTCCCATCACACACACCCGGGGTCAGACACAGATTCATTATTCCTCTACACTGTCCCAACAAACACTCCCGGTGTCAGAAACAGTGTGAATCTCCTTCCACACCGTCCCATCACACTCTCCCGGGGTCAGACACAGAGTGATTATTCCTCTACACTGTCTCAACAAACACTCCCGGGGTCAGACACAGAGTGATTTTTCCTCTGCACGGTCCCATCAAACACTCCCGGGGTCAGACGCAGAGTGAATTTATATCCACACCGTCCCATCATACTCTCCCGTGGTCAGACACAGAGTGAGTCTCCCTCCACACCTTCCCATCACACACTCCCGTGGTCAGAGACAGAGTGATTATTCCTCTAAACGGTCCCATCAAACACTCCCGGGTGTCAGACACAGAGCGATTATTCCTCTACACGTTAACATCAAATACACCGTGGGTCAGACGCACAGTGATTATTCCTCTACACGGTCCCATCAAACACTCCCGGGGTTAGACACAGAGTGAATCTCCCTCCACGCCGTCCCATCACACACTCCCGGGGTCAGACACAGAGTGATCATTCCTCTACACGGTCCCATCACACATTACCGGGGTCAGACATAGAGTGATTATTCCTCTACACGATCCCATCAAACACTCCAGTGGTCGGACACAGTGATTATTCCTCTACACTGTCCCAACAACCACTCCCGGGGTCAGGCACAGAGTGATTATTCCTCTACACGGTCCCATCAAACACTACCCGGGGTCAGACAGATAGTGATTATTCCTCTACACGGTCCCATCAAACACTCCCGGGGTCCGACACAGAGTGAATCTCCCTCCACACGGTCCCATCACACACTCCCGTGGTCAGACACAGAGAGATTATTCTTCTCCATGGTCCCATCAAACACTCCCGGGGTCAGACACAGAGTGTTTATTCCTCTACACCGTCCCATCACACTCTCCCGGTATCATGCTCAGAGTGATTATTCCTCTACACGGTCCCATCAAACACTCCCGGGGTCAGAGGCAGAGTGAATTTATATCCACACCGTCCCATCATACTCTCCCGTGGTCAGACACAGAGTGAGTCTCCCTCCACACCTTCCCATCACACACTCCCGTGGTCAGAGACAGAGTGATTATTCCTCTAAACGGTCCGATCAAACACTCCCGGGGGTCAGACACAGAGCGATTATTCCTCTACAGGTTAACATCAAATACACCGTGGGTCAGACACACAGTGATTATTCCTCTACACGGTCCCATCAAACACTCCCGGGGTTAGACACAGAGTAAATCTCCCTCCACGCCGTCCCATCACACACTCCCGGGGTCAGACACAGAGTGATTATTCCTCTACACGGTCCCATCACACACTCCCGGGGTCAGACACAGAGTGATTATTCCTCTACACGGTCCCATCAAACACTCCCGTGGTCGGACACAGTGATTATTCCTCTACACGGTCCCATCAAACACTCCCGTGGTCGGACACAGTGATTATTCCTCTACACTGTCCCAACAACCACTCCCGGGGTCAGGCACAGAGTGATTATTCCTCTACACGGTCCCATCAAACACTACCGGGGGTCAGACACATAGTGATTATTCCTCTACACGGTCCCATCAAACACTCGCGGGGTCAGACATAGAGTGAATCTCCCTCCACACGGTCCCATCACACACTCCCGGGGTCAGACACAGTGTGAGTCTCCTTCCACACCGTCCCATCACACTCTCCCGGGGTCAGACACAGAGTGATTATTGCTCTACACCGTCCCATCAAACACTCCAGGTGTCAGACACAGTGAATCTCCGTCCACACCGTCCCATCACACACTCCCGGGGTCAGACACAGAGAGATTATCCCTCTACACGGTCCCAACAAACGCTCCCGGGGTCAGACACAGAGTCATTATTCCTCTACACGGTCACATCAAACTCTTCCGGGGTCAGACACAGAGACATTATTCCTCTACACTGTCCCATCACACACACCCGGGGTCAGACACAGATTCATTATTCCTCTACACGGTCCCAACAAACACTCCCGGTGTCAGAAACAGTGTGAATCTCCTTCCACACCGTCCCATCACACTCTCCCGGGGTCAGACACAGAGTGATTATTCCTCTACACTGTCTCAACAAACACTCCCGGGGTCAGACACAGAGTGATTTTTCCTCTGCACGGTCCCATCAAACACTCCCGGGGTCAGACGCAGAGTGAATTTATATCCACACCGTCCCATCATACTCTCCCGTGGTCAGACACAGAGTGAGTCTCCCTCCACACCTTCCCATCACACACTCCCGTGGTCAGAGACAGAGTGATTATTCCTCTAAACGGTCCGATCAAACACTCCTGGGTGTCAGACACAGAGCGATTATTCCTCTACACGTTAACATCAAATACACCGTGGGTCAGACACACAGTGATTATTCCTCTACACGGTCCCATCAAACACTCCCGGGGTTAGACACAGAGTGAATCTCCCCCCACGCCGTCCCATCACACACTCCCGGGGTCAGACACAGAGTGATTATTCCTCTACACTGTCCCATCACACACTCCCGGGGTCAGACACAAAGTGATTATTCCTCTACACGGTCCCATCAAACACTCCCGTGGTCGGACACAGTGATTATTCCTCTACACTGTCCCAACAACCACTCCCGGGGTCAGGCATAGAGTGATTATTCCTCTACACGGTCCCATCAAACACTACCCGGTGTCAGACACATAGTGATTATTCCTCTACACGGTCCCATCAAACACTCCCGGGGTCAGACACAGAGTGAATCTCCCTCCACACGGTCCCATCACACACTCCCGTGGTCAGACACAGAGAGATTATTTCTCCATGGTCCCATCAAACACTCCCGGGGTCAGACACAGAGTGTTTATTCCTCTACACCGTCCCATCACACACTCCCGGTATCATGCTCAGAGTGATTATTCCTCTACACGGTCCCATCAAACACTCCCGGGGTCAGACGCAGAGTGAATTTATATCCACACGGTCCCATCATACTCTCCCGTGGTCAGACACAGAGTGAGTCTCCCTCCACCCCTTCCCATCACACACTCCCGTGGTCAGAGACAGAGTGATTATTCCTCTAAACGGTCCGATCAAACACTCCCGGGGTCAGACGCAGAGCGATTATTCCTCTACAGGTTAACATCAAATACACCGTGGGTCAGACACACAGTGATTATTCCTCTACACGGTCCCATCAAACACTCCCGGGGTTAGACACAGAGTAAATCTCCCTCCACGCCGTCCCATCACACACTCCCGGGGTCAGACACAGAGTGATTATTCCTCTACACGGTCCCATCAGACACTCCCGGGGTCAGACACAGAGTGATTATTCCTCTACACGGTCCCATCAAACACTCCCGTGGTTGGACACAGTGATTATTCCTCTACACGGTCCCATCAAACACTCCCGTGGTCGGACACAGTGATTATTCCTCTACACTGTCCCAACAACCACTCCCGGGGTCAGGCACAGAGTGATTATTCCTCTACACGGTCCCATCAAACACTACCGGGGGTCAGACACATAGTGATTATTCCTCTACACGGTCCCATCAAACACTCCCGGGGTCAGACATAGAGTGAATCTCCCTCCACACGGTCCCATCACACATTCCCGGGGTCAGACAAAGTGTGAGTCTCCTTCCACACCGTCCCATCACACTCTCCCGGGGTCAGACACAGAGTGATTATTGCTCTACACCGTCCCATCAAACACTCCAGGTGTCAGACACAGTGAATCTCCGTCCACACCGTCCCATCACACACTCCCGGAGTCAGACACAGAGAGATTATCCCTCTACACGGTCCCAACAAACGCTCCCGGGGTCAGACACAGAGTCATTATTCCTCTACACGGTCACATCAAACTCTTCCGGGGTCAGACACAGAGAGATTATTCCTCTACACTGTCCCATCACACACACCCGGGGTCAGACACAGATTCATTATTCCTCTACACTGTCCCAACAAACACTCCCGGTGTCAGAAACAGTGTGAATCTCCTTCCACACCGTCCCATCACACTCTCCCGGGGTCAGACACAGAGTGATTATTCCTCTACACTGTCTCAACAAACACTCCCGGGGTCAGACACAGAGTGATTTTTCCTCTGCACGGTCCCATCAAACACTCCCGGGGTCAGACGCAGAGTGAACTTATATCCACACCGTCCCATCATAGTCTCCCGTGGTCAGACACAGAGTGAGTCTCCCTCCACACCTTCCCATCACACACTCCCGTGGTCAGAGACAGAGTGATTATTCCTCTAAACGGTCCCATCAAACACTCCCGGGTGTCAGACACAGAGCGATTATTCCTCTACACGTTAACATCAAATACACCGTGGGTCAGACGCACAGTGATTATTCCTCTACACGGTCCCATCAAACACTCCCGGGGTTAGACACAGAGTGAATCTCCCTCCACGCCGTCCCATCACACACTCCCGGGGTCAGACACAGAGTGATCATTCCTCTACACGGTCCCATCACACATTACCGGGGTCAGACACAGAGTGATTATTCCTCTACACGATCCCATCAAACACTCCAGTGGTCGGACACAGTGATTATTCCTCTACACTGTCCCAACAACCACTCCCGGGGTCAGGCACAGAGTGATTATTCCTCTACACGGTCCCATCAAACACTACCCGGGGTCAGACACATAGTGATTATTCCTCTACACGGTCCCATCAAACACTCCCGGGGTCCGACACAGAGTGAATCTCCCTCCACACGGTCCCATCACACACTCCCGTGGTCAGACACAGAGAGATTATTCTTCTCCATGGTCCCATCAAACACTCCCGGGGTCAGACACAGAGTGTTTATTCCTCTACACCGTCCCATCACACTCTCCCGGTATCATGCTCAGAGTGATTATTCCTCTACACGGTCCCATCAAACACTCTCGGGGTCAGAGGCAGAGTGAATTTATATCCACACCGTCCCATCATACTCTCCCGTGGTCAGACACAGAGTGAGTCTCCCTCCACACCTTCCCATCACACACTCCCGTGGTCAGAGACAGAGTGATTATTCCTCTAAACGGTCCGATCAAACACTCCCGGGGGGCAGACACAGAGCGATTATTCCTCTACAGGTTAACATCAAATACACCGTGGGTCAGACACACAGTGATTATTCCTCTACACGGTCCCATCAAACACTCCCGGGGTTAGACACAGAGTAAATCTCCCTCCACGCCGTCCCATCACACACTCCCGGGGTCAGACACAGAGTGATTATTCCTCTACACGGTCCCATCTCACACTCCCGGGGTCAGACACAGAGTGATTATTCCTCTACACGGTCCCATCAAACACTCCCGTGGTCGGACACAGTGATTATTCCTCTACACTGTCCCAACAACCACTCCCGGGGTCAGGCACAGAGTGATTATTCCTCTACACGGTCCCATCAAACACTACCGGGGGTCAGACACATAGTGATTATTCCTCTACACGGTCCCATCAAACACTCGCGGGGTCAGACATAGAGTGAATCTCCCTCCACACGGTCCCATCACACACTCCCGGGGTCAGACACAGTGTGAGTCTCCTTCCACACCGTCCCATCACACTCTCCCGGGGTCAGACACAGAGTGATTATTGCTCTACACCGTCCCATCAAACACTCCAGGTGTCAGACACAGTGAATCTCCGTCCACACCGTCCCATTACACACTCCCGGGGTCAGACACAGTGAGATTATCCCTCTACACGGTCCCAACAAACGCTCCCGGGGTCAGACACAGAGTCATTATTCCTCTACACGGTCACATCAAACTCTTCCGGGGTCAGACACAGAGAGATTATTCCTCTACACTGTCCCATCACACACACCCGGGGTCAGACACAGATTCATTATTCCTCTACACGGTCCCAACAAACACTCCCGGTGTCAGAAACAGTGTGAATCTCCTTCCACACCGTCCCATCACACTCTCCCGGGGTCAGACACAGAGTGATTATTCCTCTACACTGTCTCAACAAACACTGCCGGGGTCAGACACAGAGTGATTTTTCCTCTGCACGGTCCCATAAAACACTCCCGGGGTCAGACACAGAGTTAGTCTCCCTCCACACCGTCCCATCACACACTCCCGGTATCATGCTCAGAGTGATTGTTCGTCTACACGGTCCCATCAAGCACTCCCGGGTTCAGACGCAGAGTGAATTTATATCCACACCGTCCCATCATACTCTCCCGTGGTCAGACACAGAGTGAGTCTCCCTCCACACCTTCCCATCACACACTCCCGTGGTCAGAGACAGAGTGATTATTCCTCTAAACGGTCCCATCAAACACTCCCGGGTGTCAGACACAGAGCGATTATTCCTCTACACGTTAACATCAAATACACCGTGGGTCAGACACACAGTGATTATTCCTCTACACTGTCCCAACAACCACTCCCGGGGTCAGGCACAGAGTGATTATTCCTCTACACGGTCCCATCAAACACTACCCGGGGTCAGACACATAGTGATTATTCCTCTACACGGTCCCATCAAACACTCCCGGGGTCAGACACAGAGTGAATCTCCCTCCACACGGTCCCATCACACACTCCCGTGGTCAGACACAGAGAGATTATTCTTCTCCATGGTCCCATCAAACACTCCCGGGGTTAGACACAGAGTGATTATTCCTCTACACGGTCCCATCACACACGCCCGAGGTCTAACACAGAATGATACTCCCGCCACACTGTCCGATCAAACGCTCCCGGGGTCAAACACAGAGTGAATCTTCCTCTACACAGCCCATCACACACTCCCGTGGTCAGAGACAGAGTGATTATTCCTCTGCACGGTCCCATAAAACACTCCCGGGGTCAGACACAGAGTGAGTCTCCCTCCACACCGTCCCATCACACACTCCCGGTATCATGCTCAGAGTGATTGTTCGTCTACACGGTCCCATCAAACACTCCCGGGGTCAGACGCAGAGTGAATTTATCTCCACACCGTCCCATCATACTCTCCCGTGGTCATACACAGAGTGAGTCTCCCTCCACACCTTCCCATCACACACTCCCGTGGTCAGAGACAGAGTGATTATTCCTCTAAACGGTCCCATCAAACACTCCCGGGTGTCAGACACAATGCGATTATTCCTCTACACGTTAACATCAAATACACCTTGGGACAGACACACAGTGATTATTCCTCTACACGGTCCCATCAAACACTCCCGGGGTTAGACACAGAGTGAATCTCCCTCCACGCCGTCCCATCACACACTCCCGGGGTTAGACACAGAGTGATTATTCCTCTACACGGTCCCATCACACACTCCCGGTGTCAGACACAGAGTGATTATTCCTCTACACGGTCCCATCAAAAACTCCCGTGGTCGGACACAGTGATTATTCCTCTACACTGTCCCAACAACCACTCCCGGGGTCAGGCACATAGTGATTATTCCTCTACACCGTCCCATCAAACACTACCCGGGGTCAGACACATAGTGATTATTCCTCTACACGGTCCCATCAAACACTCCCGGGGTCAGACACAGAGTGAATCTCCCTCCACGCCGTCCCATCACACACTCCCGGGGTCAGACACAGAGTGATTATTCCTCTACACGGTCCCATCACACACTCCCGGTGTCAGACACAGAGTGATTATTCCTCTACACGGTCCCATCAAAAACTCCCGTGGTCGGACACAGTGATTATTCCTCTACACTGTCCCAACAACCACTCCCGGGGTCAGGCACAGAGTGATTATTCCTCTACACCGTCCCATCAAACACTACCCGGGGTCAGACACAGAGTGAATCTCCCTCCACACGGTCCCATCACACACTCCCGTGGTCAGACACAGAGAGATTATTCTTCTCCATGGTCCCATCAAACACTCCCGGGGTTAGACACAGAGTGATTATTCCTCTACACGGTCCCATCACACACGCCCGAGGTCTAACACAGAATGATACTCCCGCCACACTGTCCGATCAAACGCTCCCGGGGTCAAACACAGAGTGAATCTTCCTCTACACAGCCCATCTCACACTCCCGTGGTCAGAGACAGAGTGATTATTCCTCTACACGGTCCCATCGAACACTCCCGGGGGTCAGACACAGAGCGATTATTCCTCTACACGTTAACATCAAACACACCGTGGGTCAGACACACAGTGATTATTCCTCTACACGGTCCCATCTCACACTCCCGGGGTCAGATACAGAGTGATTATTCCTCTACACCGTCCCATCATACTCTCCCGGAGTCAGGCACAGAGTGATTATTCCTCTACACAGTCCCAACAAACACTCCCGGGGTCAGACACAGAGTGATTATTCCTCTATACGGTCCCATCAAACACTCCCGCGGTCAGACACAGAGTGAATCTCCCTCCACGCCGTCCCATCACACACTCCCGGGGTCAGACACAGAGTGATTATTCCTCTACACGGTCCCATCGAACACTCCCGGGGGTCAGACACAGAGCGATTATTACTCTACACGTTAACATCAAACACACCGTGGGTCAGACACACAGTGCTTATTCCTCTACACGGTGCCATCTCACACTCCCGGGGTCAGATACAGAGTGATTATTCCTCTACACCGTCCCATCATACTCTCCCGGGGTCAGACACAGAGGGAATCTCCCTCCACACCGTCCCAACAAACACTCCCGGGGTCAGACACAGACTGATTATTCCTCTGCACGGTCCCATCAAACACTCCCGGGGTCAGACACAGAGAGAATTTATATCCACAACGTCCCATCATACACTCCCGGGGTCAGACACAGAGTGATTATTCCTCTACACTGTACCATCAAACACTCCGTGGGTCAGACACACAGTGATTATTCCTCTACACGGTCCCATCAAACACTCCCGGGGTCAGACACAGAGTGAATCTCCCTCCACGCCGTCCCATCACACACTCCCGGGGACAGACACAGAGTGATTATTCCTCTACACGGTCCCATCACACACTCCCGGTGTCAGACACAGAGTGATTATTCCTCTACACGGTCCCATCAAAAACTCCCGTGGTCGGACACAGTGATTATTCCTCTACACTGTCCCAACAACCACTCCCGGGGTCAGGCACATAGTGATTATTCCTCTACACCGTCCCATCAAACACTACCCGGGGTCAGACACATAGTGATTATTCCTCTACACGGTCCCATCAAACACTCCCGGGGTCAGACACAGAGTGAATCTCCCTCCGCACCGTCCCATCACACACTCCCGTGTTCAGAGACAGAGTAATTACTCCTCTACACGGTCCTATCAAACACTCCCGGGGGTCAGGCACAAAGTGATTATTCCTCTACACGGTCCCATCAAACACTACCGGGGGTCAGACACAGAGAGAATCTCCCTCCACACGGTCCCATCACACACTCCCGTGGTCAGACACAGAGAGATTATTCTTCTCCATGGTCCCATCAAACACTCCCGGGGTCAGACACAGAGTGATTATTCCTCTACACTGTCTCAACAAACACTCCCGGGGTCAGACGCAGAGTGAATTTATATCCACACCGTCCCATCATACTCTCCCGTGGTCAGACACAGAGTGAGTCTCCCTCCAAACCTTCCCATCACACACTCCCGTGGTCAGAGACAGAGTGATTATTCCTCTAAACGGTCCCATCAAACACTCCCGGGTGTCAGACACAATGCGATTATTCCTCTACACGTTAACATCAAATACACCGTGGGTCAGACACACAGTGATTATTCCTCTACACGGTCCCATCAAACACTCCCGGGGTTAGACACAGAGTGAATCTCCCTCCACGCCTTCCCATCACACACTCCCGGGGTCAGACACAGAGTGATTATTCCTCTACACGGTCCCATCACACACTCCCGGGGTCAGACACAGAGTGATTATTCCTCTACACGGTCCCATCAAACACTCCCGTGGTCGGACACAGTGATTATTCCTCTACACTGTCCCAACAACCACTCCCGTGGTCGGACACAGTGATTATTCCTCTACACCGTCCCATCACACTCTCCCGGAGTCTGGCACAGAGTGATTATTCCTCTACACGGTCCCATCAAACACTCCCGTGGTCGGACACAGTGATTATTCCTCTACACCGTCCCATCACACTCTCCCGGAGTCTGGCACAGAGTGATTATTCCTCTATACGGTCCCATCAAACACTACCGGGGGTCAGACACATAGTGATTATTCCTCTACACGGTCCCATCAAACATTCCTGGGGTCAGACACAGAGTGAATCTCCCTCCACACGGTCCCATCACAATCTCATGTGGACAGGCACAGTGTGATTATTCTTCTACACGGTCCCATCAAACACTCCCGGGGTCAGACACAGAGTGATTATTCCTCTACACGGTCCCATCACGCACGCCCGGGTCTGACGCAGAATGATACTTCCGCCACACTGTCCCATCACACACGCCCGGGGTCTGACACAGAATGATACTCCCGCCACACTGTCCCATCACACGCTCCCGGGGTCAAACACAGAGTGAATCTTCCTCTACACAGCCCATCACACTCTCCCTGGGTCAGACACAGAGGGAATCTCCCTCCACACCGTCCCAAAACACACTCCCGGGTCAGACACAGACTGATTATTCCTCTGCACGGTCCCATCAAACACTCCCGGGGTCAGACACAGAGAGAATTTATATCCACAACGTCCCATCATACACTCCCGGGGTCAGACACAGAGTGATTATTCCTCTACACTGTACCATCAAACACTCCGTGGGTCAGACACACAGTGATTATTCCTCTACACGGTCCCATCAAACACTCCCGGGGTCAGACACAGAGTGAATCTCCCTCCACGCCGTCCCATCACACACTCCCGGGGACAGACACAGAGAGATTATTCCTCTACACGGTCCCATCAAGCACTCCCGGGGTCAGACACAGAGTGATTATTCCTCTACACGGTCCCATCAAACACTCCCGGTGTCAGACACAGAGTGATTATTCCTCTACACGGTCCCATCACACGCTCCCGGGGTCAAACACAGAGTGAATCTTCCTCTACACAGCCCATCACACTCTCCCTGGGTCAGATACAGAGTGAATCTCCCTCCACACCGTCGCAAAACACACTCCCGGGTCAGACAAAGACTGATTATTCCTCTGCACGGTCCCATCAAACACTCCCGGGGCCAGACACAGAGTGAATTTATATCCACACCGTCCCATCATACACTCCCGGGGTCAGACACAGAGTGATTATTCCTCTACACTGTACCAACAAACACTCCGTGGGTCAGACACAGTATGATTATTCCTCTCCACGGTCCCATCAAACACTCCCGGGGTCAGACACAGAGTGAATCTCCCTCCGCACCGTCCCATCACACACTCCCGTGTTCAGAGACAGAGTAATTACTCCTCTACACGGTCCTATCAAACACTCCCGGGGGTCAGGCACAAAGTGATTATTCCTCTACACGGTCCCATCAAACACTACCGGGGGTCAGACACAGAGTGAATCTCCCTCCACACGGTCCCATCACACACTACCGTGGTCAGACACAGAGAGATTATTCTTCTCCATGGTCCCATCAAACACTCCCGGGGTCAGACACAGAGTGATTATTCCTCTACACTGTCTCAACAAACACTCCCGGGGTCAGACACAGAGTGATTTCTCCTCTGCACGGTCCCATCAAACACTCCCGGGGTCAGACGCAGAGTGAATTTATATCCACACCGTCCCATCATACTCTCCCGTGGTCAGACACAGAGTGAGTCTCCCTCCAAACCTTCCCATCACACACTCCCGTGGTCAGAGACAGAGTGATTATTCCTCTAAACGGTCCCATCAAACACTCCCGGGTGTCAGACACAATGCGATTATTCCTCTACACGTTAACATCAAATACACCGTGGGTCAGACACACAGTGATTATTCCTCTACACGGTCCCATCAAACACTCCCGGGGTTAGACACAGAGTGAATCTCCCTCCACGCCTTCCCATCACACACTCCCGGGGTCAGACACAGAGTGATTATTCCTCTACACGGTCCCATCACACACTCCCGGGGTCAGACACAGAGTGATTATTCCTCTACACGGTCCCATCAAACACTCCCGTGGTCGGACACAGTGATTATTCCTCTACACTGTCCCAACAACCACTCCCGGGGTCAGGCACAGAGTGATTATTCCTCTACACGGTCCCATCAAACACTACCCGGGGTCAGACACATAGTGGTTATTCCTCTACACGGTCCCATCAAACACTCCCGGGGTCCGACACAGAGTGAATCTCCCTCCACACGGTCCCATCACACACTCCCGTGGTCAGACACAGAGAGATTATTCTTCTCCATGGTCCCATCAAACACTCCCGGGGTCAGACACAGAGTGTTTATTCCTCTACACGGTCCCATCAAACACTCCCGGGGTCAGACGCAGAGTGAATTTATATCCACACCGTCCCATCATACTCTCCCGTGGTCAGACACAGAGTGAGTCTCCCTCCACACCTTCCCATCACACACTCCCGTGGTCAGAGACAGAGTGATTATTCCTCTAAACGGTCCGATCAAACACTCCCGGGGTTAGACACAGAGTAAATCTCCCTCCACGCCGTCCCATCACACACTCCCGGGGTCAGACACAGAGTGATTATTCCTCTACACGGTCCCATCACACACTCCCGGGGTCAGACACAGAGTGATTATTCCTCTACACGGTCCCATCTCACACTCCCGTGGTCGGACACAGTGATTATTCCTCTACACGGTCCCATCAAACACTCCCGTGGTCGGACACAGTGATTATTCCTCTACACTGTCCCAACAACCACTCCCGGGGTCAGGCACAGAGTGATTATTCCTCTACACGGTCCCATCAAACACTACCGGGGGTCAGACACATAGTGATTATTCCTCTACACGGTCACATCAAACACTCGCGGGGTCAGACATAGAGTGAATCTCCCTCCACACGGTCCCATCACACACTCCCGGGGTCAGACACAGTGTGAGTCTCCTTCCACACCGTCCCATCACACTCTCCCGGGGTCAGACACAGAGTGATTATTGCTCTACACCGTCCCATCAAACACTCCAGGTGTCAGACACAGTGAATCTCCGTCCACACCGTCCCATCACACACTCCCGGGGTCAGACACAGAGAGATTATCCCTCTACACGGTCCCAACAAACGCTCCCGGGGTCAGACACAGAGTCATTATTCCTCTACACAGTCACATCAAACTCTTCCGGGGTCAGACACAGAGAGATTATTCCTCTACACTGTCCCATCACACACACCCGGGGTCAGACACAGATTCATTATTCCTCTACACGGTCCCAACAAACACTCCCGGTGTCAGAAACAGTGTGAATCTCCTTCCACACCGTCCCATCACACTCTCCCGGGGTCAGACACAGAGTGATTATTCCTCTACACTGTCTCAACAAACACTCCCGGGGTCAGACACAGGGTGATTTTTCCTCTGCACGGTCCCATAAAACACTCCCGGGGTCAGACACAGAGTGAGTCTCCCTCCACACCGTCCCATCACACACTCCCGTGGTCAGAGACAGAGTGATTATTCCTCTAAACGGTCCCATCAAACACTCCCGGGTGTCAGACACAGAGCGATTATTCCTCTACACGTTAACATCAAATACACCGTGGGTCAGACACACAGTGATAATTCCTCTACACGGTCCCATCAAACACTCCCGGGGTTAGACACAGAGTGAATCTCCCTCCACGCCGTCCCATCACACACTCCCGGGGTCAGACACAGAGTGATTATTCCTCTACACGGTCCCATCAAAAACTCCCGTGGTCGGACACAGTGATTATTCCTCTACACTGTCCCAACAACCACTCCCGGGTTCAGGCACAGAGTGATTATTCCTCTACACGGTCCCATCAAACACTACCCGGGGTCAGACACATAGTGATTATTCCTCTACACGGTCCCATCAAACACTCCCGGGGTCAGACACAGAGTGAATCTCCCTCCACACGGTCCCATCACACACTCCCGTGGTCAGACACAGAGAGATTATTCTTCTCCATGGTCCCATCAAACACTCCCGGGGTTAGACACAGAGTGATTATTCCACTACACGGTCCCATCACACACGCCCGAGGTCTAACACAGAATGATACTCCCGCCACACTGTCCGATCAAACGCTCCCGGGGTCAAACACAGAGTGAATATTCCTCTACACAGCCCATCACACACTCCCGTGGTCAGAGACAGAGTGATTATTCCTCTACACGGTCCCATCGAACACTCCCGGGGGTCAGACACAGAGCGATTATTCCTCTACACGTTAACATCAAACACACCGTGGGTCAGACACACAGTGATTATTCCTCTACACGGTCCCATCTCACACTCCCGGGGTCAGATACAGAGTGATTATTCCTCTACACCGTCCCATCATACTCTCCCGGAGTCAGGCACAGAGTGATTATTCCTCTACACAGTCCCAACAAACACTCCCGGGGTCAGACACAGAGTGATTATTCCTCTATACGGTCCCATCAAACACTACCGGGGGTCAGACACATAGTGATTATTCCTCTACACGGTCCCATCAAACATTCCTGGGGTCAGACACAGAGTGAATCTCCCTCCACACGGTCCCATCACAATCTCATGTGGACAGGCACAGTGTGATTATTCTTCTACACGGTCCCATCAAACACTCCCGGGGTCAGACACACAGTGATTATTCCTCTACACGGTCCCATCAAACACTCCCGGGGTCAGACACAGAGTGAATCTCCCTCCACGCCGTCCCATCACACACTCCCGGGGTCAGACACAGAGTGATTATTCCTCTACACGGTCCCATCGAACACTCCCGGGGGTCAGACACAGAGCGATTATTCCTCTACACGTTAACATCAAACACACCGTGGGTCAGACACACAGTGATTATTCCTCTACACGGTCCCATCTCACACTCCCGGGGTCAGATACAGAGTGATTATTCCTCTACACCGTCCCATCATACTCTCCCGGAGTCAGGCACAGAGTGATTATTCCTCTACACAGTCCCAACAAACACTCCCGGGGTCAGACACAGAGTGATTATTCCTCTATACGGTCCCATCAAACACTACCGGGGGTCAGACACATAGTGATTATTCCTCTACACGGTCCCATCAAACATTCCTGGGGTCAGACACAGAGTGAATCTCCCTCCACACGGTCCCATCACAATCTCATGTGGACAGGCACAGTGTGATTATTCTTCTACACGGTCCCATCAAACACTCCCGGGGTCAGACACAGAGTGATTATTCCTCTACACGGTCCCATCGAACACTCCCGGGGGTCAGACACAGAGTGAATCTCCCTCCACACGGTCCCATCTCACACTCCCGGGGTCAGATACAGAGTGATTATTCCTCTACACCGTCCCATCATACTCTCCCGGAGTCAGGCACAGAGTGATTATTCCTCTACACAGTCCCAACAAACACTCCCGGGGTCAGACACAGAGTGATTATTCCTCTATACGGTCCCATCAAACACTACCGGGGGTCAGACACATAGTGATTATTCCTCTACACGGTCCCATCAAACATTCCTGGGGTCAGACACAGAGTGAATCTCCCTCCACACGGTCCCATCACAATCTCATGTGGACAGGCACAGTGTGATTATTCTTCTACACGGTCCCATCAAACACTCCCGGGGTCAGACACACAGTGATTATTCCTCTACACGGTCCCATCAAACACTCCCGGGGTCAGACACAGAGTGAATCTCCCTCCACGCCGTCCCATCACACACTCCCGGGGTCAGACACAGAGTGATTATTCCTCTACACGGTCCCATCGAACACTCCCGGGGGTCAGACACAGAGCGATTATTCCTCTACACGTTAACATCAAACACACCGTGGGTCAGACACACAGTGATTATTCCTCTACACGGTCCCATCTCACACTCCCGGGGTCAGATACAGAGTGATTATTCCTCTACACCGTCCCATCATTCTCTCCCGGAGTCAGGCACAGAGTGATTATTCCTCTACACAGTCCCAACAAACACTCCCGGGGTCAGACACAGAGTGATTATTCCTCTATACGGTCCCATCAAACACTACCGGGGGTCAGACACATAGTGATTATTCCTCTACACGGTCCCATCAAACATTCCTGGGGTCAGACACAGAGTGAATCTCCCTCCACACGGTCCCATCACAATCTCATGTGGACAGGCACAGTGTGATTATTCTTCTACACGGTCCCATCAAACACTCCCGGGGTCAGACACAGAGTGATTATTCCTCTACACGGTCCCATCTCACACGCCCGGGGTCTGACACAGAGAGATTATTCTTCTCCATGGTCCCATCAAACACTCCCGGGGTTAGACACAGAGTGATTATTCCTCTACACGGTCCCATCACACACGCCCGAGGTCTAACACAGAATGATACTCCCGCCACACTGTCCGATCAAACGCTCCCGGGGTCAAACACAGAGTGAATCTTCCTCTACACAGCCCATCACACACTCCCGTGGTCAGACACAGAGTGAGTCTCCCTCCAAACCTTCCCATCACACACTCCCGTGGTCAGAGACAGAGTGATTATTCCTCTAAACGGTCCCATCAAACACTCCCGGGTGTCAGACACAATGCGATTATTCCTCTACACGTTAACATCAAATACACCGTGGGTCAGACCCACAGTGATTATTCCTCTACACGGTCCCATCAAACACTCCCGGGGTTAGACACAGAGTGAATCTCCCTCCACGCCTTCCCATCACACACTCCCGGGGTCAGACACAGAGTGATTATTCCTCTACACGGTCCCATCACACACTCCCGGGGTCAGACACAGAGTGATTATTCCTCTACACGGTCCCATCAAACACTCCGGTGGTCGGACACAGTGATTATTCCTCTACACTGTCCCAACAACCACTCCCGGGGTCAGGCACAGAGTGATTATTCCTCTACACGGTCCCATCAAACACTACCCTGTGTCAGACACATAGTGGTTATTCCTCTACACGGTCCCATCAAACACTCCCGGGGTCCGACACAGAATGAATCTCCCTCCACACGGTCCCATCACACACTCCCGTGGTCAGACACAGAGAGATTATTCTTCTCCATGGTCCCATCAAACACTCCCGGGGTCAGACACAGAGTGTTTATTCCTCTACACGGTCCCATCAAACACTCCCGGGGTCAGACGCAGAGTGAATTTATATCCACACCGTCCCATCATACTCTCCCGTGGTCAGACACAGAGTGAGTCTCCCTCCACACCTTCCCATCACACACTCCCGTGGTCAGAGACAGAGTGATTATTCCTCTAAACGGTCCGATCAAACACTCCCGGGGTTAGACACTGAGTAAATCTCCCTCCACGCCGTCCCATCACACACTCCCGGGGTCAGACACAGAGTGATTATTCCTCTACACGGTCCCATCACACACTCCCGGGGTCAGACACAGAGTGATTATTCCTCTACACGGTCCCATCAAACACTCCCGTGGTCGGACACAGTGATTATTCCTCTACACGGTCCCATCAAACACTCCCGTGGTCGGACACAGTGATTATTCCTCTACACTGTCCCAACAACCACTCCCGGGGTCAGGCACAGAGTGATTATTCCTCTACACGGTCCCATCAAACACTACCGGGGGTCAGACACATAGTGATTATTCCTCTACACGGTCACATCAAACACTCGCGGGGTCAGACATAGAGTGAATCTCCCTCCACACGGTCCCATCACACACTCCCGGGGTCAGACACAGTGTGAGTCTCCTTCCACACCGTCCCATCACACTCTCCCGGGGTCAAACACAGAGTGATTATTGCTCTACACCGTCCCATCAAACACTCCAGGTGTCAGACACAGTGAATCTCCGTCAACACCGCCCCATCACACACTCCCGGGGTCAGACACAGAGAGATTATCCCTCTACACGGTCCCAACAAACGCTCCCGGGGTCAGACACAGAGTCATTATTCCTCTACACGGTCACATCAAACTCTTCCGGGGTCAGACACAGAGAGATTATTCCTCTACACTGTCCCATCACACACACCCGGGGTCAGACACAGATTCATTATTCCTCTACACGGTCCCAACAAACACTCCCGGTGTCAGAAACAGTGTGAATCTCCTTCCACACCGTCCCATCACACTCTCCCGGGGTCAGACACAGAGTGATTATTCCTCTACACTGTCTCAACAAACACTCCCGGGGTCAGACACAGGGTGATTTTTCCTCTGCACGGTCCCATAAAACACTCCCGGGGTCAGACACAGAGTGAGTCTCCCTCCACACCGTCCCATCACACACTCCCGTGGTCAGAGACAGAGTGATTATTCCTCTAAACGGTCCCATCAAACACTCCCGGGTGTCAGACACAGAGCGATTATTCCTCTACACGTTAACATCAAATACACCGTGGGTCAGACACACAGTGATTATTCCTCTACACGGTCCCATCAAACACTCCCGGGGTTAGACACAGAGTGAATCTCCCTCCACGCCGTCCCATCACACACTCCCGGGGTCAGACACAGAGTGATTATTCCTCTACACGGTCCCATCAAAAACTCCCGTGGTCGGACACAGTGATTATTCCTCTACACTGTCCCAACAACCACTCCCGGGTTCAGGCACAGAGTGATTATTCCTCTACACGGTCCCATCAAACACTACCCGGGGTCAGACACATAGTGATTATTCCTCTACACGGTCCCATCAAACACTCCCGGGGTCAGACACAGAGTGAATCTCCCTCCACACGGTCCCATCACACACTCCCGTGGTCAGACACAGAGAGATTATTCTTCTCCATGGTCCCATCAAACACTCCCGGGGTTAGACACAGAGTGATTATTCCACTACACGGTCCCGTCACACACGCCCGAGGTCTAACACAGAATGATACTCCCGCCACACTGTCCGATCAAACGCTCCCGGGGTCAAACACAGAGTGAATATTCCTCTACACAGCCCATCACACACTCCCGTGGTCAGAGACAGAGTGATTATTCCTCTACACGGTCCCATCGAACACTCCCGGGGGTCAGACACAGAGCGATTATTCCTCTACACGTTAACATCAAACACACCGTGGGTCAGACACACAGTGATTATTCCTCTACACGGTCCCATCTCACACTCCCGGGGTCAGATACAGAGTGATTATTCCTCTACACCGTCCCATCATACTCTCCCGGAGTCAGGCACAGAGTGATTATTCCTCTACACAGTCCCAACAAACACTCCCGGGGTCAGACACAGAGTGAATCTCCCTCCACACGGTCCCATCACAATCTCATGTGGACAGGCACAGTGTGATTATTCTTCTACACGGTCCCATCAAACACTCCCGGGGTCAGACACACAGTGATTATTCCTCTACACGGTCCCATCAAACACTCCCGGGGTCAGACACAGAGTGAATCTCCCTCCACGCCGTCCCATCACACACTCCGGGGGTCAGACACAGAGTGATTATTCCTCTACACGGTCCCATCGAACACTCCCGGGGGTCAGACACAGAGCGATTATTCCTCTACACGTTAACATCAAACACACCGTGGGTCAGACACACAGTGATTATTCCTCTACACGGTCCCATCTCACACTCCCGGGGTCAGATACAGAGTGATTATTCCTCTACACCGTCCCATCATACTCTCCCGGAGTCAGGCACAGAGTGATTATTCCTCTACACAGTCCCAACAAACACTCCCGGGGTCAGACACAGAGTGATTATTCCTCTATACGGTCCCATCAAACACTACCGGGGGTCAGACACATAGTGATTATTCCTCTACACGGTCCCATCAAACATTCCTGGGGTCAGACACAGAGTGAATCTCCCTCCACACGGTCCCATCACAATCTCATGTGGACAGGCACAGTGTGATTATTCTTCTACACGGTCCCATCAAACACTCCCGGGGTCAGACACAGAGTGATTATTCCTCTACACCGTCCCATCTCACACGCCCGGGGTCTGACACAGAGAGATTATTCTTCTCCATGGTCCCATCAAACACTCCCGGGGTTAGACACAGAGTGATTATTCCTCTACACGGTCCCATCACACACGCCCGAGGTCTAACACAGAATGATACTCCCGCCACACTGTCCGATCAAACGCTCCCGGGGTCAAACACAGAGTGAATCTTCCTCTACACAGCCCATCACACACTCCCGTGGTCAGAGACAGAGTGATTATTCCTCTACACGGTCCCATCGAACACTCCCGGGGGTCAGACACAGAGCGATTATTCCTCTACACGTTAACATCAAACACACCGTGGGTCAGACACACAGTGATTATTCCTCTACACGGTCCCATCTGACACTCCCGGGGTCAGATACAGAGTGATTATTCCTCTACACCGTCCCATCATACTCTCCCGGAGTCAGGCACAGAGTGATTATTCCTCTACACAGTCCCAACAAACACTCCCGGGGTCAGACACAGAGTGAATCTCCCTCCACACGGTCCCATCACACACTCCCGTGGTCAGACACAGAGAGATTATTCTTCTCCATGGTCCCATCAAACACTCCCGGGGTTAGACACAGAGTGATTATTCCACTACACGGTCCCATCACACACGCCCGAGGTCTAACACAGAATGATACTCCCGCCACACTGTCCGATCAAACGCTCCCGGGGTCAAACACAGAGTGAATATTCCTCTACACAGCCCATCACACACTCCCGTGGTCAGAGACAGAGTGATTATTCCTCTACACGGTCCCATCGAACACTCCCGGGGGTCAGACACAGAGCGATTATTCCTCTACACGTTAACATCAAACACACCGTGGGTCAGACACAGAGTGAATCTCCCTCCACGCCGTCCCATCACACACTCCCGGGGTCAGACACAGAGTGATTATTCCTCTACACGGTCCCATCGAACACTCCCGGGGGTCAGACACAGAGCGATTATTCCTCTACACGTTAACATCAAACACACCGTGGGTCAGACACACAGTGATTATTCCTCTACACGGTCCCATCTCACACTCCCGGGGTCAGATACAGAGTGATTATTCCTCTACACCGTCCCATCATACTCTCCCGGAGTCAGGCACAGAGTGATTATTCCTCTACACAGTCCCAACAAACACTCCCGGGGTCAGACACAGAGTGATTATTCCTCTATACGGTCCCATCAAACACTACCGGGGGTCAGACACATAGTGATTATTCCTCTACACGGTCCCATCAAACATTCCTGGGGTCAGACACAGAGTGAATCTCCCTCCACACGGTCCCATCACAATCTCATGTGGACAGGCACAGTGTGATTATTCTTCTACACGGTCCCATCAAACACTCCCGGGGTCAGACACAGAGTGAATCTCCCTCCACACGGTCCCATCACACACTCCCGTGGTCAGACACAGAGAGATTATTCTTCTCCATGGTCCCATCAAACACTCCCGGGGTTAGACACAGAGTGATTATTCCACTACACGGTCCCATCACACACGCCCGAGGTCTAACACAGAATGATACTCCCGCCACACTGTCCGATCAAACGCTCCCGGGGTCAAACACAGAGTGAATATTCCTCTACACAGCCCATCACACACTCCCGTGGTCAGAGACAGAGTGATTATTCCTCTACACGGTCCCATCGAACACTCCCGGGGGTCAGACACAGAGCGATTATTCCTCTACACGTTAACATCAAACACACCGTGGGTCAGACACAGAGTGAATCTCCCTCCACGCCGTCCCATCACACACTCCCGGGGTCAGACACAGAGTGATTATTCCTCTACACGGTCCCATCGAACACTCCCGGGGGTCAGACACAGAGCGATTATTCCTCTACACGTTAACATCAAACACACCGTGGGTCAGACACACAGTGATTATTCCTCTACACGGTCCCATCTCACACTCCCGGGGTCAGATACAGAGTGATTATTCCTCTACACCGTCCCATCATACTCTCCCGGAGTCAGGCACAGAGTGATTATTCCTCTACACAGTCCCAACAAACACTCCCGGGGTCAGACACAGAGTGATTATTCCTCTATACGGTCCCATCAAACACTACCGGGGGTCAGACACATAGTGATTATTCCTCTACACGGTCCCATCAAACATTCCTGGGGTCAGACACAGAGTGAATCTCCCTCCACACGGTCCCATCACAATCTCATGTGGACAGGCACAGTGTGATTATTCTTCTACACGGTCCCATCAAACACTCCCGGGGTCAGACACAGAGTGATTATTCCTCTACACGGTCCCATCTCACACGCCCGGGGTCTGACACAGAGAGATTATTCTTCTCCATGGTCCCATCAAACACTCCCGGGGTTAGACACAGAGTGATTATTCCTCTACACGGTCCCATCACACACGCCCGAGGTCTAACACAGAATGATACTCCCGCCACACTGTCCGATCAAACGCTCCCGGGGTCAAACACAGAGTGAATCTTCCTCTACACAGCCCATCACACACTCCCGTGGTCAGAGACAGAGTGATTATTCCTCTACACGGTCCCATCGAACACTCCCGGGGGTCAGACACAGAGCGATTATTCCTCTACACGTTAACATCAAACACACCGTGGGTCAGACACACAGTGATTATTCCTCTACACGGTCCCATCTCACACTCCCGGGGTCAGATACAGAGTGATTATTCCTCTACACCGTCCCATCATACTCTCCCGGAGTCAGGCACAGAGTGATTATTCCTCTACACAGTCCCAACAAACACTCCCGGGGTCAGACACAGAGTGATTATTCCTCTATACGGTCCCATCAAACACTACCGGGGGTCAGACACATAGTGATTATTCCTCTACACGGTCCCATCAAACATTCCTGGGGTCAGACACAGAGTGAATCTCCCTCCACACGGTCCCATCACAATCTCATGTGGACAGGCACAGTGTGATTATTCTTCTACACGGTCCCATCAAACACTCCCGGGGTCAGACACACAGTGATTATTCCTCTACACGGTCCCATCAAACACTCCCGGGGTCAGACACAGAGTGAATCTCCCTCCACGCCGTCCCATCACACACTCCCGTGGTCAGACACAGAGAGATTATTCTTCTCCATGGTCCCATCAAACACTCCCGGGGTTAGACACAGAGTGATTATTCCACTACACGGTCCCATCACACACGCCCGAGGTCTAACACAGAATGATACTCCCGCCACACTGTCCGATCAAACGCTCCCGGGGTCAAACACAGAGTGAATATTCCTCTACACAGCCCATCACACACTCCCGTGGTCAGAGACAGAGTGATTATTCCTCTACACGGTCCCATCGAACACTCCCGGGGGTCAGACACAGAGCGATTATTCCTCTACACGTTAACATCAAACACACCGTGGGTCAGACACACAGTGATTATTCCTCTACACGGTCCCATCTGACACTCCCGGGGTCAGATACAGAGTGATTATTCCTCTACACCGTCCCATCATACTCTCCCGGAGTCAGGCACAGAGTGATTATTCCTCTACACAGTCCCAACAAACACTCCCGGGGTCAGACACAGAGTGATTATTCCTCTATACGGTCCCATCAAACACTACCGGGGGTCAGACACATAGTGAATCTTCCTCTACACAGCCCATCACACTCTCCCTGGGTCAGATACAGAGTGAATCTCCCTCCACACCGTCGCAAAACACACTCCCGGGTCAGACAAAGACTGATTATTCCTCTGCACGGTCCCATCAAACACTCCCGGGGCCAGACACAGAGTGAATTTATATCCACACCGTCCCATCATACACTCCCGGGGTCAGACACAGAGTGATTATTCCTCTACACGGTCCCATCGAACACTCCCGGGGGTCAGACACAGAGCGATTATTCCTCTACACGTTAACATCAAACACACCGTGGGTCAGACACTCAGTGATTATTCCTCTACACGGTCCCATCTCACACTCCCGGGGTCAGATACAGAGTGATTATTCCTCTACACCGTCCCATCACACTCTCCCGGAGTCAGGCACAGAGTCATTATTCCTCTACACAGTCCCAACAAACACTCCCGGGGTCAGACACATAGTGATTATTCCTCTACACGGTCCCATCAAACATTCCTGGGGTCAGACACAGAGTGAATCTCCCTCCACACGGTCCCATCACAATCTCATGTGGACAGGCACAGTGTGATTATTCTTCTACACGGTCCCATCAAACACTCCCGGGGTCAGAAACAGAGTGATTATTCCTCTACACGGTCCCATCACACACGCCCGGGGTCTGACGCAGAATGATACTTCCGCCACACTGTCCCATCACACGCTCCCGGGGTCAAACACAGAGTGAATCTTCCTCTACACAGCTCATCACACACTCCCTGGGTCAGAAACAGAGAGAATCTCCCTCCATATCGTCCCAAAACACACTCCCGGGTCAGACACAGACTGATTATTCCTCTGCACGGTCCCATCAAACACTCCCGGGTCAGACACAGAGAGAATTTATATCCACAACGTCCCATCATACACTCCCGGGGTCAGACACAGAGTGATTATTCCTCTACACTGTACCATCAAACACTCCGTGGGTCAGACACACAGTGATTATTCCTCTACACGGTCCCATCAAACACTCCCGGGGTCAGACACAGAGTGAATCTCCCTCCACGCCGTCCCATCACACACTCCCGGGGACAGACACAGAGAGATTATTCCTCTACACGGTCCCATCAAGCACTCCCGGGGTCAGACACAGAGTGATTATTCCTCTACACGGTCCCATCAAACACTCCCGGTGTCAGACACAGAGTGATTATTCCTCTACACGGTCCCATCACACGCTCCCGGGGTCAAACACAGAGTGAATCTTCCTCTACACAGCCCATCACACTCTCCCTGGGTCAGATACAGAGTGAATCTCCCTCCACACCGTCGCAAAACTCACTCCCGGGTCAGACAAAGACTGATTATTCCTCTGCACGGTCCCATCAAACACTCCCGGGGCCAGACACAGAGTGAATTTATATCCACACCGTCCCATCATACACTCCCGGGGTCAGACACAGAGTGATTATTCCTCTCCACGGTCCCATCAAACACTCCCGGGGTCAGACACAGAGTTAATCTCCCTCCGCACCGTCCCATCACACACTCCCGTGTTCAGAGACAGAGTAATTACTCCTCTACACGGTCCTATCAAACACTCCCGGGGGTCAGGCACAAAGTGATTATTCCTCTACACGGTCCCATCAAACACTACCGGTGGTCAGACACAGAGTGAATCTCCCTCCACACGGTCCCATCACACACTCCCGTGGTCAGACACAGAGAGATTATTCTTCTCCATGGTCCCATCAAACACTCCCGGGGTCAGACACAGAGTGATTATTCCTCTACACGGTCCCATCACACACGCCCGAGGTCTAACACAGAATGATACTCCCGCCACACTGTCCCATCAAACGCTCCCGGGGTCAAACAGAGTGAATCTTCCTCTACACAGCCCATCACACACTCCCGTGGTCAGAGACAGAGTGATTATTCCTCTACACGGTCCCATCGAACACTCCCAGGGGTCAGACACAGAGCGATTATTCCTCTACACGTTAACATCAAACACACCGTGGGTCAGACACACAGTGATTATTCCTCTACACGGTCCCATCTCACACTCCCGGGGTCAGATACAGAGTGATTATTCCTCTACACCGTCCCATCACACTCTCCCGGAGTCAGGCACAGAGTCATTATTCCTCTACACAGTCCCAACAAACACTCCCGGGGTCAGACACAGAGTGATTATTCCTCTATACGGTCCCATCAAACACTACCGTGGGTCAGACACATAGTGATTATTCCTCTACACGGTCCCATCAAACATTCCTGGGGTCAGACACAGAGTGAATCTCCCTCCACACGGTCCCATCACAATCTCATGTGGACAGGCACAGTGTGATTATTCTTCTACACGGTCCCATCAAACACTCCCGGGGTCAGACACAGAGTGATTATTCCTCTACACGCTCCCATCACACACGCCCGGGGTCTGACGCAGAATGATACTTCCGCCACACTGTCCCATCACACGCTCCCGGGGTCAAACACAGAGTGAATCTTCCTCTACACAGCCCATCACACACTCCCTGGGTCAGAAACAGAGAGAATCTCCCTCCATACCGTCCCAAAACACACTCCCGGGTCAGACACTGACTGATTATTCCTCTGCACGGTCCCACCAAACACTGCCGGGGTCAGACACAGCGTGAATTTATATCCACACCGTCCCATCACACACTCCCGCGGTCAGAGACAGAGTGATTACTCCTCTACACGGTCCGATCAAACACTCCCGGGGGTCAGACACAGAGCGATTATTCCTCTACACGGTCCCATCAAACACTCCCGGGGTCAGACACAGAGAGAATTTATATCCACCACGTCCCATCATACACTCCCGGGGTCAGACACAGAGTGATTATTCCTCTACACTGTACCATCAAACACTCCGTGGGTCAGACACACAGTGATTATTCCTCTACACGGTCCCATCAAACACTCCCGGGGTCAGAAACAGAGCGATTATTCCTCTACACGGTAACATCAAACACACCGTTGGTCAGACACACAGTGATTATTCCTCTACACGGTCCCATCAAACACTCCAGGGGTCAGACACAGAGTGAATCTCCCTCCACGCCGTCCCATCACACGCTCCCGGGGTCAAACACAGAGTGAATCTTCCTCTACACAGCCCATCACACTCTCCCTGGGTCAGACACAGAGGGAATCTCCCTCCACACCGTCCCAAAACACACTCCCGGGTCAGACACAGACTGATTATTCCTCTGCACGGTCCCATCAAACACTCCCGGGGTCAGACACAGAGAGAATTTATATCCACAACGTCCCATCATACACTCCCGGGGTCAGACACAGAGTGATTATTCCTCTACACTGTACCATCAAACACTCCGTGGGTCAGACACACAGTGATTATTCCTCTACACGGTCCCATCAAACACTCCCGGGGTCAGACACAGAGTGAATCTCCCTCCACGCCGTCCAATCACACACTCCCGGGGTCAGACACAGAGAGATTATTCCTCTACACGGTCCCATCAAACACTCCCGGGGTCAGACACAGAGTGAATTTATATCCACACCGTCCCATCATACACTCCCGGGGTCAGACACAGAGTAATTTTCTCCTCTACACGGTCCTATCAAACACTCCCGGGGGTCAGAGACAGAGCGATTATTCCTCTACACGGTAACATCAAACACACCGTGGGTCAGACACACAGTGATTATTCCTCTACACGGTCCCATCAAACACTCCCGTGGTCAGACACAGAGTGAATCTCCCTCCACGCCGTCCCATCACACACTCCCGGGGTCAGACACAGAGTGAATATTCCTCTACACGGTCCCATCAAACACTCCCGGGGTCAGCCACAGCGTGATTATTCCTCTACACGATCCCATCAAACACTCCCGTGGTCAGACACAGAGTGATTATTCCTCTACACGGTCCCATCAAACACTCCCGGGGTCAGACACAGAGTGATTTTTCCTCGACCCGGTCCCATCAAACATTCCCGGGGTCAGACACAGAGTGATTATTCCTCTACACGGTCCCATCACACACGCCCGGGGTCTGACACAGAGTGATTATTCCTCTAGACGGTACCATCACACACTCCCGGTGTCAGACACAGTGTGAATCTCCTTCAACACCGTCCCAAAACACACTCCCGGGTCAGACACAGACTGATTATTCCTCTGCACGGTCCCATCAAACACTCCCGGAGTCAGACACAGAGAGAATTTATATCCACAACGTCCCATCACACACTCCCGTGGTCCGACACAGAGTGATTATTCCTCTACATGGTCACATCAAACTCTTCCTGGGTCAGACACAGAGTGATTATTCCTCTAAAAGTACCATCACACACTCCCCGGTGTCAGACACAGTGTGAATCTCCTTCAACACCGTCGCATCACACTCTCCCCGGGGTCAGACACAAAGTGGTTATTCCTCTACACGGTCCCAACAAACACTCCCGGGGTCAGACACAGAGGCAATTTATATCCACGCCGTCCCATCACACACTCCCGGGGTCAGACACAGAGAGATTATTCCTCTACACGGTACCATCAAACACTCCCGGGCTCAGACACAGAGAGATTATTCCTCTACACGGTCCCATCAAACACTCCTGGTGTCAGACACAGAGTCATTATTCCTCTACAAGGTCAAATCAAACTCTTCCGTGGTCAGACACAGAGTGATTATTCCTCTAGACGGTACCATCACACACTCCCGGTGTCAGACACAGTGTGAATCTCCTTCAACACCGTCCCATCACACACTCCCGGGGTCAGACACAGAGTGATTATTCCTCTACACGGCCCCATCGAACTCTCCAGGGTGTCAGACACAGAGTGATTATTCCTCTACACGGTCCCATGAAACACTCCCGGGGTCAGCCACAGAGTGAATCTCAATCCACACCGTCCCATCACACTCTCCCGGGGTCAAACACAGAGTGATTATTCCTCTTCTCGGTCCCATCATACACTCCCGTGGTCAGACACAGAGTGATTATTCCTCTACACGGCCCCATCGAACTCTCCAGGGTGTCAGACACAGAGTGATTATTCCTCTACACGGTCCCATGAAACACTCCCGGGGTCAGCCACAGAGTGATTATTCCTCAACACGAGCCCATCAAACACTCTCGGGGTCAGACACAGATTGAATTTATATCCACACCGTCCCATCATACACTCCCGGGATCAGACACAGAGTGAATCTCCCTCCACACTCTACCATCACACACTCCCGTGGACAGATTCAGAGTGATTATTCCCCTACACGGTCCCATCAAACACTCCCGGCGTCAGACACAGTATGATTATTCCTCTCCACGGTCCCATCAAACACTCCCGGGGTCAGACACAGACTGAATCTCCCACCACACCGTCCCATCACACACTCCCGTGGTCACAGACAAAGTGATTATTCCTCTACACGGTCCCATCAAACACCCCCGGTGTCAGACAGAGACTGAATCTCCCTCCACGCCGTCCCATCACACACTCCCGGGGTCAGACACAGAGTGATTATTCCTCTACACGGTCCCATCAAACACTTCCGGGGTCAGCCACAGCGTGATTATTCCTCTACACGGTCCCATCAAACACTCCCGGGGTCAGACACAGAGTGAATCTCCCTCCACACCGTCCCATCACACACTCCCGTTTTCAGACACAGTGTGATTATTCCTCTACAAGGTCCCATCAAACACTCACGGGGTGAGACACAGGGTGAATCTCCCTGCACACTGTCCAATCACACACTCCCAGGTTCAGACACAGAGTGATTAATCCTCTACACCATTACATCACACACTCCCGGGTTCCGACACAGAGTGATTATTCCTCTACACGGACCCATCAAACACTCCCGGGGTCAGACACAGAGTCATTATTCCTCTACATGGTCACATCAAACTCTTCCGGGGTCAGACACAGAGTGATTATTCCTCTAAAAGTACCATCACACACTCCCCGGTGTCAGACACAAAGTGGTTATTCCTCTACACGGTCCCAACAAACACTCCCGGGGTCAGACACAAAGTGGTTATTCCTCTAAAAGTACCATCACACACTCCCCGGTGTCAGACACAGTGTGAATCTCCTTCAACACCGTCGCATCACACTCTCCCCGGGGTCAGACACAAAGTGGTTATTCCTCTACACGTCCCAACAAACACTCCCGGGGTCAGACACAGAGGCAATTTATATCCACGCCGTCCCATCACACACTCCCGGGGTCAGACACAGACTGATTATTCCTCTGCACGGTCCCATCAAACACTCCCGCGGTCAGACAAAGAGAGAATTTATATCCAAAACGTCCCATCACACACTCCCGTGGTCCGACACAGAGTGATTATTCCTCTACATGGTCACATCAAACTCTTCCGGGGTCAGACACAGAGTGATTATTCCTCTAAAAGTACCATCACACACTCCCCGGTGTCAGACACAGTGTGAATCTCCTTCAACACCGTCGCATCACACTCTCCCGGGGTCAGACACAAAGTGGTTATTCCTCTACACGGTCCCAACAAACACTCCCGGGGTCAGACACAGAGGCAATTTATATCCACGCCGTCCCATCACACACTCCCGGGGTCAGACACAGAGTGATTATTCCTCTACACGGTCCCATCAAACACTCCCGGGGTAAGACACAGAGTGATTATTCCTCTACACGGTCCCAACAAACACTCCCGGTGTCAGACACAGTGTGAATCTTCTTCCTCACCGTCCCATCACACATTCCCGGGGTCAGACAAAGAGTGATTATTCCTCTACACTGTCCCAACAAACACTCCCGGGGTCAGACACAGAGCGATTATTCCTCTACACGGTCCCATCAAACACTCCCGGGGTCAGACACAGAGTGAATCTCCCACCACACTGTCCCATCACACACTTCCGTGGTCCGACACAGAGTGATTATTCTTCTCCACGGTCCCATCAAACACTCCCGGGGTCAGTCAGAGAGTGATTATTCCTTCTACACGGTCCCATCACACACGCCCGGGGTCTGACACAGAATGATACTCCCGCTACACTGTCCCATCCCACGCTCCCGGGGTCAAACAGAGAGTGAATCTTCCTCTTCACAGCCCATCACACTCTCCCTGGGTCAGACACAGAGGGAATCTTCCTCCACACCGTCCCAAACACACTCCCGGGTCAGACACAGACTGATTATTCCTCTGCACGGTCCCATCAAACACTCCCGGGGTCAGACAAAGAGAGAATTTATATCCACAACGTCCCATCACACACTCCCGTGGTCCGACACAGAGTGATTATTCCTCTACATGGTCACATCAAACTCTTCCGGGGTCAGACACAGAGTGATTATTCCTCTAAAAGTACCATCACACACTCCCCGGTGTCAGACACAGTGTGAATCTCCTTCAACACCGTCGCATCACACTCTCCCCGGGGTCAGACACAAAGTGGTTATTCCTCTACACGGTCCCAACAAACACTCCCGGGTCAGACACAGAGGCAATTTATATCCACGCCGTCCCATCACACACTCCCGGGGTCAGCTACAGAGTGATTATTCCTCTACACGGTCCCATCAAACACTCCCGGGGTAAGACACAGAGTGATTATTCCTCTACACGGTCCCAACAAACACTCCCGGTGTCAGACACAGTGTGAATCTTCTTCCTCACCGTCCCATCACACACTCCCGGAGTCAGACAAAGAGTGATTATTCCTCTACACTGTCCCAACAAACACTCCCGGGGTCAGACACAGAGCGATTATTCCTCTACACGGTCCCATCAAACACTCCCGGGGTCAGACACAGAGTGAATCTCCCACCACACTGTCCCATCACACACTTCCGTGGTCCGACACAGAGTGATTATTCTTCTCCACGGTCCCATCAAACACTCCCGGGGTCAGTCACAGAGTGATTATTCCTTCTACACGGTCCCATCACACACGCCCGGGGTCTGACACAGAATGATACTCCCGCTACACTGTCCCATCCCACGCTCCCGGGGTCAAACACAGAGTGAATCTTCCTCTTCACAGCCCATCACACTCTCCCTGGGTCAGACACAGAGGGAATCTTCCTCCACACCGTCCCAAAACACACTCCCGGGTCAGACACAGACTGATTATTCCTCTGCACGGTCCCATCAAACACTCCCGGGGTCAGACACAGAGAGAATTTATATCCACAACGTCCCATCATACACTCCCGGAGTCAGACACAGAGTGATTATTCCTCTACACTGTACCATCAAACACTCCGTGGGTCAGACACACAGTGATTATTCCTCTACACGGTCCCATCAAACACTCCCGGGGTCAGACACAGAGTGAATCTCCCTCCACGCCGTCCCATCACACACTCCCGGGGTCAGACACAGAGAGATTATTCCTCTACACGGTCCCATCAAACACACCCGGGGTCAGACACAGAGTGAATTTATATCCACACCGTCCCATCATACACTCCCGGTGTCAGACACTGAGTGATTACTCCTCTACACTGTACCATCAAACACTCCGTGGGTCAGACACACAGTGATTATTCCTCTACACGGTCCCATCAAACACTCCCGGGGTCAGACACAGAGTGATTATTCCTCAACACGAGCCCATCAAACACTCTCGGGGTCAGACACAGAGTGAATTTATATCCACACCGTCCCATCATACACTCCTGGGGTCAGACACAGAGTGAATCTCCCACCACACCGTCCCATCACACACTCCCGTGGACAGATTCAGAGTGATTATTCCCCTACACGGTCCCATCAAACACTCCCGGCGTCAGACACAGTATGATTATTCCTCTCCACGGTCCCATCAAACACTCCCGGGGTCAGACACAGAATGAATCTCCCACCACACCGTCCCATCACACACTCCCGTGGTCACAGACAGAGTGATTATTCCTCTACACGGTCCCATCAAACACTCCCGGGGGTCAGACACAGAGCGATTATTCCTCTACACGTTAACATCAAACACTCCCGGGGTCAGACACAGTGTGATTATTCCTCTACACTGTCCCAACCAACAATCCCGGGGTCAGACACAGAGTGATTATTCCTCTACACGGTCCCATCAAACACTCCCGGGGTCAGACACAGTGTGATTATTCCTCTACACTATCCCATCAAACACTCACGGGGTCAGACACAGAGTGATTATTCCTCTACGCGGTCCCATCAAACACTCCCGGGGTCAGACACAGCGTGAATCTCCTTCCACACCGTCCCATCGCACTCTCCCGGGGTCAGACACAGAGTGATTATTCCTCTACACTGTCCCAACCAACAATCCCGGGGTCAGACACAGAGTGATTATTCCTCTACACGGTCCCATCAAACACTCCCGGGGTCAGACACAGTGTGATTATTCCTCTACACTATCCCATCAAACACTCCCGGGGTCAGACACAGAGTGATTATTCCTCTACACGGTCCCATCAAACACTCCCGGGGTCAGACACAGAGTGATTATTCCTCTACACGGTCCCAACAAACCCTCCCGGTGTCAGACACAGTGTGAATCTTCTTCCTCACCGTCCCATCACACTCTCCCGGGGTCAGACAAAGAGTGATTATTCCTCTACACTGTCCCAACAAACACTCCCGGGGTCAGACACAGAGTGATTATTCCTCTACACGGTCCCATCAAACAATACCGGGGGTCAGACACTGAGTGATTATTCCTATACATGGTCCCATCAAACGCTCCCGGGGTCAGACACAGAGTGAATCTCCCTCCACACTGTCCCATCACACACTCCCGTGGTCCGACACAGAGTGATTATTCTTCTCCACGGTCCCATCAAACACTCCCGGGGTCAGTCACAGAGTGTTTATTCCTCTACACGGTCCCATCACACACGCCCGGGGTCTGACACAGAATGATACTCCCGCCGCACTGTCCCATCACACTCTCCAGGGGTCAAGCACAGAGTGAATCTTCCTCTACACAGCCCATCACACACTCCATGGGTCAGACACAGAGAGAATCTCCCTCCACACCGTCCCAAAACACACTCCTGGGTCAGACACAGACAGATTATTCGTCTGCACGGTCCCATCAAACACTCCCGGGGTCAGACACAGAGAGAATTTATATCCACACCGTCCCATCATACACTCCCGGGGTCAGACACAGAGTGATTATTCCTCTACACTGTACCATCAAACACTCCGTGGGTCAGACACACAGTGATTATTCCTATCCACGGTCCCATCAAACACTCCCGGGGACAGAAACGAGTGAATCTCCCTCCACGCCGTCCCATCACACACTCCCGGGGTCAGACACAGAGTGATTATTCCTGTACACGGTCCCATCAAACACTCCCGGGGTCAGACACAGAGTGATTATTCCTCTCCACGGTCCCATCAAACACTCCCGGGGTCAGACACAGACTGAATCTCCCTCCACACGGTCCCATCACACACTCCCGTGCTCAGACACAGAGTGATTATTCCTCTACACTGTACCAACCAACACTCCCGGGGTCAGACACAGAGTGATTATTCCTCTACACAGTCCCATCAAACACTCCCGGGGCCAGACACAGAGTGATTATTCCTCTACACGATCCCATCAAACACTCCCGGGGTCAGACACAGAGTGAATATTCCTCTACACGGTCCCATCAAACACGCCCGGGGTCTGACACAGAATGATACTCCCGCCACTCTTTCCCATCACACGCTCCCGGGGTCAAACACAGAGTGAATCTTCCTCTACACAGCCCATCACACACTCCCTGGGTCTGACACAGGGAGAATCTCCCTCCACACCGTCCCAAAACACAATCCCAGGTCAGACACAGACTGATTATTCCTCTGCACGGTCCCATCAAACACTCCCGGGGTCAGACACAGAGTGAATTTATATCCACACCGTCACATCATACACTCCCAGTGTCAGATCAGAGTGATTATTCCTCTAACTGTACCATCAAACAGTCCGTGGGTCAGACACACAGTGATTATTCCTCTACACGGTCCCATCAAACACTCCCGGGGTCAGACACAGAGTGATTATTCCTCTAGACGGTCCCATTAAAAACTCCCGGGGTCAGACACAGAGTGATTTTTCCTCTAAACGGTCCCATCACACACTCCCGGGGTCAGACACAGAGTGATTCTTCCTCTACACGGTCCCATCAAACACTCCCGGGGTCAGACACAGACTGAATCTCCCTCCACACCGTCCCATCACACACTCCCGTGGTCAGAGACAGAGTGATTATTCCTATACACGGTCGCATCAAACACTCCCTGGGGTCAGACACAGAGCGATTATTCCTCTACACGTTAACATCAAACACACCGTCGGTCAGACACACAGTGATTTTTCCTCTACACGGTACGATCAAACACTCCCGGTGTCAGACACAGAGTGAATCTCCTTCCACACCCTCCCATCGCACTCTCCCGGGGTCAGACACAGTGTGATTATTCCTCTACACTGTCCCAACCAACACTCCCGGGGTCAGACACAGAGTGATTATTCCTCTACACGGTCAAATCAAACACTCCCGGGGTCAGACACAGAGTGATTATTCCTCTACACGATCCCAGCAAACACTCCCGGGGTCAGACACAGAGTGATTATTCCTCTACACGGTCCCATCAAACACTCCTGGGGTCAGACACGGAGTGATTTTTCCTCGACACGGTCCCATCAAACACTCCCGGGGTCAGACACAGAGTGATTATTCCTCTACACGGTCCCATCACACACGCCCGGGGTCTGACACAGAATGATACTCCCGCCACACTGTCCCATCACACGCTCCCGGGGTCAAACACAGAGTGAATCTTCCTCTACACAGCCCATCACACACTCCTTGGGTCAGACACAGAGTGATTCTCCCTCCACACCGTCCCAACACACATTACCGGGTCAGACACAGACTGATTATTCCTCTGCACGGTCCCATCATACACTCCCGGGGTCAGACACAGAGTGATTATTCCTCTACACTGTACCATCAAACACTCCGTGGGTCAGACACAGAGTGATTATTCCTCTACACGGTCCCATCAAACACTCCCGGGGTCAGACACAGAGTGATTATTCCTCTACACGGTCCCATCAAACACTCCCGGGGTCAGACACAGCGTGTATCTCCTTCCACGCCGTCCCATCGCACACTCCCTGGGTCAGACACAGTGTGATTATTCCTTTATACTGTAGCAACCAACACTCCCGGGGTCAGACACAGAGTGATTATACCTCTACACGGTCCCATCAAACACTCCCGGGGTCAGACACAGAGTGATTATTCCTCTACACGGTCCCATCAAACACTCCCGGGGTCAGACACAGAGTGATTTTTCCTCGACACGGTCCCATCAAACACTCCCGGGGTCAGACACAGAGTGATTATTCCTCTACACGGTCCCATCACACACGCCCGGGGTCTGACACAGAATGATACTCCCGCCACACTGTCCAATCACACGCTGCCGGGGTCAAACACAGAGTGAATCTTCCTCTACACTGTACCATCAAACACTCCGTGGGTCAGACACGCAATGATTATTCCTCTACACGATCCCAGCAAACACTCCCGGGGTCAGACACAGAGTGATTATTCCTCTACACGGTCCCATCAAACACTCCCGGGGTCAGACACAGAGTGATTTTTACTCGACACGGTCCCATCAAACACTACCGGGGTCAGACACAGAGTGATTATTCCTCTACACGGTCCCATCAAACACTCCCGGGGTCAGACACAGAGTGATTTTTCCTCGACACGGTCCCATCAAACACTACCGGGGTCAGACACAGAGTGATTATTCCTCTACACGGTCCCATCACACACGCCCGGGTTCTGACACAGAATGATACTCCCGCCACACTGTCCAATCACACGCTCCGGGGGTCAAACACAGAGTGAATCTTCCTCTACACAGCCCATCACACACTCCCTGGGTCAAACACAGAGTGATTCTCCGTACACAACGTCCCATCAGACACTCCCGGGGTCAGACACAGAGTGATTTTTCCTCTGCACTGTCCCATCAAACAATCCCGGTGTCAGACACAGAGTGAGTCTCCCTCCACACCGTCCCATCACACACTCCCGGTATCATGCTCAGAGTGATTATTCCTCTACACGGTCCCATCAAACACTCCCGGGGTCAGACGCAGAATGAATTTATATCCACACCGTCCCATCATACTCTCCCGTGGTCAGACACAGAGTGAATCTCCCTCCACACCTTCCCATCAAACACTCCCGGGGGTCAGACACAGAGCGATTATTCCTCTACACGTTAACATCAAACACACGGTCGGTCAGACACACAGTGATTATTCCTCTACACGGTACCATCAAACACTCCCGGGGTCAGACACAGAGTGATTATTCCTCTACACGGTCCCATCAAACACTCCCGGGGTCAGACAGAGAGTGATTATTCCTCTACACGATCCCAGCAAACACTCCCGGGGTCAGACACAGAGTGATTATTCCTCTACACGATCCCAGCAAACACTCCCGGGGTCAGACACAGAGTGATTATTCCTCTACACGGTACGATCAAACACTCCCGGGGTCAGACACAGCGTGAATCTCCTTCCACACCGTCCCATCGCACTCTCCCGGGGTCAGACACAGTGTGATTATTCCTCTACACTGTCCCATCCAACACTCCCGGGGTCAGACACAGAGTGATTATTCCTCTACACGGTCCCATCAAACACTCCCGGGGTCAGACACAGAGTGATTATTCCTCTACACGATCCCAGCAAACACTCCCGGGGTCAGACACAGAGTGATTATTCCTCTACACGGTCCCATCAAACTCTCCCGGGGTCAGACACAGAGTGATTTTTCCTCGACTCGGTCCCATCAATCACTCCCGGGGTCAGACACAGAGTGATTATTCCTCCACACGGTCCCATCACACACGCCCGGGGTCTGACACAGAATGATACTCCCGCCACACTGTCCCATCACACGCTCCCGGGGTCAAACACAGAGTGAATCTTCCTCTACACAGCCCATCACACACTCCCTGGGTCAGACACAGAGTGACTCTCCCTCCACACCGTCCCATCACACATTCCCGGGTCAGACACAGACTGATTATTCCTCTGCACGGTCCCATCAAACACTCCCGGGGTCAGACACAGAGTGATTATTCCTCTACACGGTCCCATCAAACTCTCCCGGGGTCAGACACAGCGTGTATCTCCTTCCACGCCGTCCCATCGCACTCTCCCTGGGTCAGACACAGTGTGATTATTCCTCTACACTGTAGCAACCAACACTCCCGGGGTCAGACACAGAGTGATTATTCCTCTACACGGTCCCATCAAACACTCCCGGGGTCAGACACAGAGTGATTATTCCTCTACACGGTCCCATCAAACACTCCCGGGGTCAGACAGAGAGTGATTTTTCCGCGACACGGTCCCATCAAACACTCCCGGGGTCAGACACAGAGTGATTATTCCTCTACACGGTCCCATCACACACGCCCGGGGTCTGACACAGAATGATACTCCCGCCACACTGTCCAATCACACGCTGCCGGGGTCAAACACAGAGTGAATCTTCCTCTACACTGTACCATCAAACACTCCGTGGGTCAGACACGCAATGATTATTCCTCTACACGGTTCCATCAAACACTCCCGGAGTCAGACACAGAGTGATTATTCCTCTACACGATCCCAGCAAACACTCCCGGGGTCAGACACAGAGTGATTATTCCTCTACACGGTCCCATCAAGCACTCCCGGGGTCAGACACAGAGTGATTATTCCTCGACACGGTCCCATCAAACACTACCGGGGTCAGACACAGAGTGATTATTCCTCTACACGGTCCCATCAAACACTCCCGGGGTCAGACACAGAGTGATTTTTCCTCGACACGGTCCCATCAAACACTACCGGGGTCAGACACAGAGTGATTATTCCTCTACACGGTCCCATCACACACGCCCGGGGTCTGACACAGAATGATACTCCCGCCACACTGTCCAATCACACGCTCCGGGGGTCAAACACAGAGTGAATCTTCCTCTACACAGCCCATCACACACTCCCTGGGTCAAACACAGAGTGATTCTCCGTACACAACGTCCCATCAGACACTCCCGGGGTCAGACACAGAGTGATTTTTCCTCTGCACTGTCCCATCAAACAATCCCGGTGTCAGACACAGAGTGAGTCTCCCTCCACACCGTCCCATCACACACTCCCGGTATCATGCTCAGAGTGATTATTCCTCTACACGGTCCCATCAAACACTCCCGGGGTCAGACGCAGAATGAATTTATATCCACACCGTCCCATCATACTCTCCCGTGGTCAGACACAGAGTGAATCTCCCTCCACACCTTCCCATCAAACACTCCCGGGGGTCAGACACAGAGCGATTATTCCTCTACACGTTAACATCAAACACACGGTCGGTCAGACACACAGTGATTATTCCTCTACACGGTACCATCAAACACTCCCGGTGTCAGACACAGCGTGAATCTCCTTCCACACCGTCCCATCGCACTCTCCCGGGGTCAGACACAGTGTGATTATTCCTCTACACTGTCCCATCCAACACTCCCGGGGTCAGACACAGAGTGATTATTCCTCTACACGGTCCCATCAAACACTCCCGGGGTCAGACACAGAGTGATTATTCCTCTACACGATCCCAGCAAACACTCCCGGGGTCAGACACAGAGTGATTATTCCTCTACACGGTCCCATCAAACTCTCCCGGGGTCAGACACAGAGTGATTTTTCCTCGACTCGGTCCCATCAATCACTCCCGGGGTCAGACACAGAGTGATTATTCCTCCACACGGTCCCATCACACACGCCCGGGGTCTGACACAGAATGATACTCCCGCCACACTGTCCCATCACACGCTCCCGGGGTCAAACACAGAGTGAATCTTCCTCTACACAGCCCATCACACACTCCCTGGGTCAGACACAGAGTGATTCTCCCTCCACACCGTCCCATCACACATTCCCGGGTCAGACACAGACTGATTATTCCTCTGCACGGTCTCATCAAACTCTCCCGGGGTCAGACACGGAGTGAATATATATCCAAACCGTCCCATCATACACTCCCGGGGTCAGACACAGAGTGATTATTCCTCTACACTGTACCATCAAACACTCCGTGGGTCAGACACACAATGATTATTCCTCTACACGGTCCCAACAAACACTCCAGGGGTCAGACAAAGAGTGAATCTCCGAACACACCGTCCCATCACACACTCCCGTGGTCAGACACAGTATGATTATTCCTCTCCACGGTCCCATCACACACTCCCGGGGTCTGACACAGAGAGATTATTCCTCTACACGGTCCCATCAAACACTCCCGGGGTCAGACACAGAGTGAATTTATATCCACACCGTCCCATCATACACTCCCGGGATCAGACACAGAGTGATTATTCCTCTACACTGTACCATCAAACACTCCGTGGGTCAGACACAGAGTGATTATTCCTCTACACGGTCCCATCAAACACTCCCGGGGTCAGACACAGTATGATTATTCCTCTACACGGTCCCATCAAACACTCCCGGGGTCAGACACAGCGTGAATCTCCTTCCACACCGTCCCATCGCACTCTCCCTGGGTCAGACAAAGTGTGATTATTCCTCTACACTGTAGCAACCAACACTCCCGGGGTCAGACACAGAGTGATTTTTCCTCGACACCGTCCCATCAAATACTCCCGGGGTCAGACACAGAGTGATTATTCCTCTACACGGTCCCATCACACACGCCCGGGGTCTGACACAGAATGATACTCCCGCCACACTGTCCCATCACACGCTCCCGGGGTCAAACACAGAGTGAATCTTCCTCTACACAGCCCATCACACGCTCCCTGGGTCAGACACAGAGTTAATATTCCTCTACACGGTCCCATCAAACACTCCCGGGGTCAGACACAGACTGATTATTCCTCTACGCGGTCCCATCATACACTCCCGGGGTCAGACACAGAGTGATTATTCCTCTACACGGTCCCATCAAACACTCCCGGGGTCAGACAAACAGTGAATCTCCCTCCACGCCGTCCCATCACACAATCCCGGGGTCAGACACAGAGATTATTCCTCTACACGGTCCGGTCAAACACTCCCGGGGTCAGACACAGAGTGAATTTATATCCACACCGTCCCATCATACACTCCCGGTGTCAGATCAGAGTGATTATTCCTCTCCACGGTCCCATCAAACACTCCCGGGGTCAGACACAGAGAGAATTTATATCCACACCGTCCCATCATACACTCCCGGGGTCAGACACAGGGTGATTATTCCTCTACACTGTACCATCAAACACTCCGTGGGTCAGACACACAGTGATTATTCCTCTACACGGTCCCATCAAACACTCCCGGGGTCAGACAAACAGTGAATCTCCCTCCACGCCGTCCCATCACACAATCCCGGGGTCAGACACAGAGAGATTATTCCTCTACACGGTCCCATCAAACACTCCGGGGGTCAGACACAGAGTGAATTTATATCCACACCGTCACATCATACTCTCCCGGTGTCAGATCAGAGTGATTATTCCTCTACACTGTACCATCAAACACTCCGTGGGTCAGAAACACAGTGATTATTCCTCTACACGGTCCCATCAAACACTCCCGGGGTCAGACACAGAGTGATTATTCCTCTACACGGCCCCATCAAACACTCCCGGGGTCAGACACAGAGTGAATTTATATCCACACCATCCCATCAAAAACTCCCGGGGTCAGACACAGAGTGATTATTCCTCTACACGGTCCCATCAAACACTCCCGGGGTCAGACACAGAGTGAATATTCCTCTTCACGGTCCCATCAAACACTCCCGGGTTCAGACACAGAGAGAATTTATATCCACACTGTCCCATCATACACTCCCGGGGTCAGACACAGAGTGATTATTCCTCTACACTGTACCATCAAACACTCCGTGGGTCAGACACACAGTGATTATTCCTCTCCACGGTCCCATCAAACACTCCCGGGGTTAGAAACAGAGTGAATCTCCCTCCACGCCGTCCCATCACACACTCCCGGGGTCAGTCACAGAGTGTTTATTCCTCTACACGATCCCATCAAACACTCCCGGGGTCAGACACAGAGTGAATATTCCTCTACACGGTCCCATCAAACACTCCCGGGGTCAGACACAGAGTGATTATTCCTCTACACGGTCCCATCACACACGCCCGGGGTCTGACACAGAATGATACTCCCGCCACTCTGTCCCATCACACGCTCCCGGGGTCAAACACAGAGGGAATCTTCCTCTGCACAGCCCATCACACACTCCCGTGGTCAGTGACAGAGTGATTATTCCTCTACACGGTCCCATCAAACACTCCCGGGGTCAGACACAGAGAGAATTTATATCCACACCGTCCCATCATACACTCCCGGGGTCAGACACAGGGTGATTATTCCTCTACACTGTACCATCAAACACTCCGTGGGTCAGACACACAGTGATTATTCCTCTACACGGTCCCATCAAACACTCCCGGGGTCAGACAAACAGTGAATCTCCCTCCACGCCGTCCCATCACACAATCCCGGGGTCAGACACAGAGAGATTATTCCTCTACACGGTCCCATCAAACACTCCCGGGGTCAGACACAGAGTGAATTTATATCCACACCGTCACATCATACTCTCCCGGTGTCAGATCAGAGTGATTATTCCTCTACACTGTACCATCAAACACTCCGTGGGTCAGAAACACAGTGATTATTCCTCTACACGGTCCCATCAAACACTCCCGGGGTCAGACACAGAGTGATTATTCCTCGACACGGCCCCATCAAACACTCCCGGGGTCAGACACAGAGTGAATTTATATCCACACCGTCCCATCATACACTCCCGGGGTCAGATACAGAGTGATTATTCCACTAGACGGTCCCATCAAAAACTCCCGGGGTCAGACACAGAGTGATTTTTCCTCTAAACGGTCCCATCAAACACTCCCGGGGTCAGACACAGAGTGAATCTCCTTCCACGCAGTCCCATCACACACTCCCGGGGTCAGACACAGAGTGATTATTCCTCTACACGGTCCCATCAAACACTCCCGGGGTCAGACAAAGAGTGAATCTCACTACACACCGTCCGATCACTCACTCCCGTGGTCAGACACAGTATGATTATTCCTCTCCACGGTCCAATCAAACACTCCCGGGTTCAGACACAGACGGAATCTCCCTCTACACCGTACCATCACACACTCCCTTGGTCAGAGACAGAGTGATTATTCCTATACACGGTCCCATCAAACACTCCCGTGGGTCAGACACAGAGCGATTATTCCTCTACACGTTAAGATCAAACACACCGTCGGTCAGACACACAGTAATTATTCCTCTACACGGTACCATCAAACACTCCCGGGGTCAGACACAGCGTGAATCTCCTTCCACACCGTCCCATCGCACTCTCCCGGGGTCAGACACAGTGTGATTATTCCTCTACACTGTCCCAACCAACACTCCCGGGGTCAGACACAGAGTGATTATTCCTCTACACGGTCCCATCAAACACTCCCGGGGTCAGACACAGAGTGATTATTCCTCTACACGGTCCCATCACACACGCCCGGGGTCTGACACAGAATGATACTCCCGCCACACTGTCCCATCACACGCTCCCGGGGTCAAACACAGAGTGAATCTTCCTCTACACAGCCCATTACACGCTCCCTGGGTCAGACACAGAGTGAATATTCCTCTACACGGTCCCATCAAACACTCCCGGGGTCAGACACAGACTGATTATTCCTCTACACGGTCCCATCATACACTCCCGGGGTCAGACACAGAGTGATTATTCCTCTACACTGTACAATCAAACACTCCGTGGGTCAGACACACAGTGATTATTCCTCTACACGGTCCCATCAAACACTCCCGGGGTCAGACAAACAGTGAATCTCCCTCCACGCCGTCCCATCACACAACCCGGGGTCAGACACAGAGAGATTATTCCTCTACACGGTCCGGTCAAACACTCCCGGGGTCAGACACAGAGTGAATTTATATCCACACCGTCCCATCATACACTCCCGGTGTCAGATCAGAGTGATTATTCCTCTCCACGGTCCCATCAAACACTCCCGGGGTCAGACACAGAGAGAATTTATATCCACACATCCCATCATACACTCCCGGGGTCAGACACAGGGTGATTATTCCTCTACACTGTACCATCAAACACTCCGTGGGTCAGACACACAGTGATTATTCCTCTACACGGTCCCATCAAACACTCCCGGGGTCAGACAAACAGTGAATCTCCCTCCACGCCGTCCCATCACTCAATCCCGGGGTCAGACACAGAGAGATTATTCCTCTACACGGTCCCATCAAACACTCCCGGGGTCAGACACAGAGTGAATTTATATCCACACCGTCCCATCATACACTCCCGGGATCAGACACAGAGTGATTATTCCTCTACACTGTACCATCAAACACTCCGTGGGTCAGACACAGAGTGATTATTCCTCTACACGGTCCCATCAAACACTCCCGGGGTCAGACACAGTATGATTATTCCTCTACACGGTCCCATCAAACACTCCCGGGGTCAGACACAGCGTGTATCTCCTTCCACGCCGTCCCATCGCACTCTCCCTGGGTCAGACACAGTGTGATTATTCCTCTACACTGTAGCAACCAACACTCCCGGGGTCAGACACAGAGTGATTATTCCTCTACACGGTCCCATCAAACACTACCGGGGTCAGACACAGAGTGATTATTCCTCTACACGGTCCCATCACACACGCCCGGGGTCTGACACAGAATGATACTCCCGCCACACTGTCCAATCACACGCTCCGGGGGTCAAACACAGAGTGAATCTTCCTCTACACAGCCCATCACACACTCCCTGGGTCAAACACAGAGTGATTCTCCGTACACAACGTCCCATCAGACACTCCCGGGGTCAGACACAGAGTGATTTTTCCTCTGCACTGTCCCATCAAACAATCCCGGTGTCAGACACAGAGTGAGTCTCCCTCCACACCGTCCCATCACACACTCCCGGTATCATGCTCAGAGTGATTATTCCTCTACACGGTCCCATCAAACACTCCCGGGGTCAGACGCAGAATGAATTTATATCCACACCGTCCCATCATACTCTCCCGTGGTCAGACACAGAGTGAATCTCCCTCCACACCTTCCCATCAAACACTCCCGGGGGTCAGACACAGAGCGATTATTCCTCTACACGTTAACACCAAACACACGGTCGGTCAGACACACAGTGATTATTCCTCTACACGGTACCATCAAACACTCCCGGGGTCAGACACAGCGTGAATCTCCTTCCACACCGTCCCATCGCACTCTCCCGGGGTCAGACACAGTGTGATTATTCCTCTACACTGTCCCATCCAACACTCCCGGGGTCAGACACAGAGTGATTATTCCTCTACACGATCCCAGCAAACACTCCCGGGGTCAGACACAGAGTGATTATTCCTCTACACGGTCCCATCAAACTCTCCCGGGGTCAGACACAGAGTGATTTTTCCTCGACTCGGTCCCATCAATCACTCCCGGGGTCAGACACAGAGTGTTTATTCCTCCACACGGTCCCATCACACACGCCCGGGGTCTGACACAGAATGATACTCCCGCCACACTGTCCCATCACACGCTCCCGGGGTCAAACACAGAGTGAATCTTCCTCTACACAGCCCATCACACACTCCCTGGGTCAGACACAGAGTGACTCTCCCTCCACACCGTCCCATCACACATTCCCGGGTCAGACACAGACTGATTATTCCTCTGCACGGTCCCATCAAACACTCCCGGGGTCAGACACAGAGTGATTATTCCTCTACACGGTCCCATCAAACACTCCCGGGGTCAGACACAGCGTGTATCTCCTTCCACGCCGTCCCATCGCACTCTCCCTGGGTCAGACACAGTGTGATTATTCCTCTACACTGTAGCAACCAACACTCCCGGGGTCAGACACAGAATGATTATTCCTCTACACGGTTCCATCAAACACTCCCGGAGTCAGACACAGAGTGATTATTCCTCTACACGATCCCAGCAAACACTCCCGGGGTCAGACACAGAGTGATTATTCCTCTACACGGTCCCATCAAACACTCCCGGGGTCAGACACAGAGTGATTTTTCCTCGACACGTTCCCATCAAACACTACCGGGGTCAGACACAGAGTGATTATTCCTCTACACGGTCCCATCACACACGCCCGGGGTCTGACACAGAATGATACTCCCGCCACACTGTCCAATCACACGCTCCGGGGGTCAAACACAGAGTGAATCTTCCTCTACACAGCCCATCACACACTCCCTGGGTCAAACACAGAGTGATTCTCCGTACACAACGTCCCATCAGACACTCCCGGGGTCAGACACAGAGTGATTTTTCCTCTGCACTGTCCCATCAAACAATCCCAGTGTCAGACACAGAGTGAGTCTCCCTCCACACCGTCCCATCACACACTCCCGGTATCATGCTCAGAGTGATTATTCCTCTACACGGTCCCATCAAACACTCCCGGGGTCAGACGCAGAATGAATTTATATCCACACCGTCCCATCATACTCTCCCGTGGTCAGACACAGAGTGAATCTCCCTCCACACCTTCCCATCAAACACTCCCGGGGGTCAGACACAGAGCGATTATTCCTCTACACGTTAACATCAAACACACGGTCGGTCAGACACACAGTGATTATTCCTCTACACGGTACCATCAAACACTCCCGGGGTCAGACACAGCGTGAATCTCCTTCCACACCGTCCCATCGCACTCTCCCGGGGTCAGACACAGTGTGATTATTCCTCTACACTGTCCCATCCAACACTCCCGGGGTCAGACACAGAGTGATTATTCCTCTACACGGTCCCATCAAACACTCCCGGGGTCAGACACAGAGTGATTATTCCTCTACACGATCCCAGCAAACACTCCCGGGGTCAGACACAGAGTGATTATTCCTCTACACGGTCCCATCAAACTCTCCCGGGGTCAGACACAGAGTGATTTTTCCTCGACTCGGTCCCATCAATCACTCCCGGGGTTAGAAACAGAGTGAATCTCCCTCCACGCCGTCCCATCACACACTCCCGGGGTCAGTCACAGAGTGTTTATTCCTCTACACGATCCCATCAAACACTCCCGGGGTCAGACACAGAGTGAATATTCCTCTACACGGTCCCATCAAACACTCCCGGGGTCAGACACAGAGTGATTATTCCTCTACACGGTCCCATCACACACGCCCGGGGTCTGACACAGAATGATACTCCCGCCACTCTGTCCCATCACACGCTCCCGGGGTCAAACACAGAGGGAATCTTCCTCTGCACAGCCCATCACACACTCCCGTGGTCAGTGACAGAGTGATTATTCCTCTACACGGTCCCATCAAACACTCCCGGGGTCAGACACAGAGAGAATTTATATCCACACCGTCCCATCATACACTCCCGGGGTCAGACACAGGGTGATTATTCCTCTACACTGTACCATCAAACACTCCGTGGGTCAGACACACAGTGATTATTCCTCTACACGGTCCCATCAAACACTCCCGGGGTCAGACAAACAGTGAATCTCCCTCCACGCCGTCCCATCACACAATCCCGGGGTCAGACACAGAGAGATTATTCCTCTACACGGTCCCATCAAACACTCCCGGGGTCAGACACAGAGTGAATTTATATCCACTCCGTCACATCATACTCTCCCGGTGTCAGATCAGAGTGATTATTCCTCTACACTGTACCATCAAACACTCCGTGGGTCAGAAACACAGTGATTATTCCTCTACACGGTCCCATCAAACACTCCCGGGGTCAGACACAGAGTGATTATTCCTCTACACGGCCCCATCAAACACTCCCGGGGTCAGACACAGAGTGAATTTATATCCACACCGTCCCATCATACACTCCCGGGGTCAGATACAGAGTGATTATTCCACTAGACGGTCCCATCAAAAACTCCCGGGGTCAGACACAGAGTGATTTTTCCTCTAAACGGTCCCATCAAACACTCCCGGGGTCAGACACAGAGTGAATCTCCTTCCACGCAGTCCCATCACACACTCCCGGGGTCAGACACAGAGTGATTATTCCTCTACACGGTCCCATCAAACACTCCCGGGGTCAGACAAAGAGTGAATCTCCCTACACACCGTCCGATCACTCACTCCCGTGGTCAGACACAGTATGATTATTCCTCTCCACGGTCCAATCAAACACTCCCGGGTTCAGACACAGACGGAATCTCCCTCCACACCGTACCATCACACACTCCCGTGGTCAGAGACAGAGTGATTATTCCTATACACGGTCCCATCAAACACTCCCGTGGGTCAGACACAGAGCGATTATTCCTCTACACGTTAAGATCAAACACACCGTCGGTCAGACACACAGTAATTATTCCTCTACACGGTACCATCAAACACTCCCGGGGTCAGACACAGCGTGAATCTCCTTCCACACCGTCCCATCGCACTCTCCCGGGGTCAGACACAGTGTGATTATTCCTCTACACTGTCCCAACCAACACTCCCGGGGTCAGACACAGAGTGATTATTCCTCTACACGGTCCCATCAAACACTCCCGGGGTCAGACACAGAGTGATTATTCCTCTACACGGTCCCATCACACACGCCCGGGGTCTGACACAGAATGATACTCCCGCCACACTGTCCCATCACACGCTCCCGGGGTCAAACACAGAGTGAATCTTCCTCTACACAGCCCATTACACGCTCCCTGGGTCAGACACAGAGTGAATATTCCTCTACACGGTCCCATCAAACACTCCCGGGGTCAGACACAGACTGATTATTCCTCTACACGGTCCCATCATACACTCCCGGGGTCAGACACAGAGTGATTATTCCTCTACACTGTACAATCAAACACTCCGTGGGTCAGACACACAGTGATTATTCCTCTACACGGTCCCATCAAACACTCCCGGGGTCAGACAAACAGTGAATCTCCCTCCACGCCGTCCCATCACACAACCCGGGGTCAGACACAGAGAGATTATTCCTCTACACGGTCCGGTCAAACACTCCCGGGGTCAGACACAGAGTGAATTTATATCCACACCGTCCCATCATACACTCCCGGTGTCAGATCAGAGTGATTATTCCTCTCCACGGTCCCATCAAACACTCCCGGGGTCAGACACAGAGAGAATTTATATCCACACATCCCATCATACACTCCCGGGGTCAGACACAGGGTGATTATTCCTCTACACTGTACCATCAAACACTCCGTGGGTCAGACACACAGTGATTATTCCTCTACACGGTCCCATCAAACACTCCCGGGGTCAGACAAACAGTGAATCTCCCTCCACGCCGTCCCATCACACAATCCCGGGGTCAGACACAGAGAGATTATTCCTCTACACGGTCCCATCAAACACTCCCGGGGTCAGACACAGAGTGAATTTATATCCACACCGTCCCATCATACACTCCCGGGATCAGACACAGAGTGATTATTCCTCTACACTGTACCATCAAACACTCCGTGGGTCAGACACAGAGTGATTATTCCTCTACACGGTCCCATCAAACACTCCCGGGGTCAGACACAGTATGATTATTCCTCTACACGGTCCCATCAAACACTCCCGGGGTCAGACACAGCGTGTATCTCCTTCCACGCCGTCCCATCGCACTCTCCCTGGGTCAGACACAGTGTGATTATTCCTCTACACTGTAGCAACCAACACTCCCGGGGTCAGACACAGAGTGATTATTCCTCTACACGGTCCCATCAAACACTACCGGGGTCAGACACAGAGTGATTATTCCTCTACACGGTCCCATCACACACGCCCGGGGTCTGACACAGAATGATACTCCCGCCACACTGTCCAATCACACGCTCCGGGGGTCAAACACAGAGTGAATCTTCCTCTACACAGCCCATCACACACTCCCTGGGTCAAACACAGAGTGATTCTCCGTACACAACGTCCCATCAGACACTCCCGGGGTCAGACACAGAGTGATTTTTCCTCTGCACTGTCCCATCAAACAATCCCGGTGTCAGACACAGAGTGAGTCTCCCTCCACACCGTCCCATCACACACTCCCGGTATCATGCTCAGAGTGATTATTCCTCTACACGGTCCCATCAAACACTCCCGGGGTCAGACGCAGAATGAATTTATATCCACACCGTCCCATCATACTCTCCCGTGGTCAGACACAGAGTGAATCTCCCTCCACACCTTCCCATCAAACACTCCCGGGGGTCAGACACAGAGCGATTATTCCTCTACACGTTAACACCAAACACACGGTCGGTCAGACACACAGTGATTATTCCTCTACACGGTACCATCAAACACTCCCGGGGTCAGACACAGCGTGAATCTCCTTCCACACCGTCCCATCGCACTCTCCCGGGGTCAGACACAGTGTGATTATTCCTCTACACTGTCCCATCCAACACTCCCGGGGTCAGACACAGAGTGATTATTCCTCTACACGGTCCCATCAAACACTCCCGGGGTCAGACACAGAGTGATTATTCCTCTACACGATCCCAGCAAACACTCCCGGGGTCAGACACAGAGTGATTATTCCTCTACACGGTCCCATCAAACTCTCCCGGGGTCAGACACAGAGTGATTTTTCCTCGACTCGGTCCCATCAATCACTCCCGGGGTCAGACACAGAGTGATTATTCCTCCACACGGTCCCATCACACACGCCCGGGGTCTGACACAGAATGATACTCCCGCCACACTGTCCCATCACACGCTCCCGGGGTCAAACACAGAGTGAATCTTCCTCTACACAGCCCATCACACACTCCCTGGGTCAGACACAGAGTGACTCTCCCTCCACACCGTCCCATCACACATTCCCGGGTAAGACACAGACTGATTATTCCTCTGCACGGTCCCATCAAACACTCCCGGGGTCAGACACAGAGTGATTATTCCTCTACACGGTCCCATCAAACACTCCCGGGGTCAGACACAGCGTGTATCTCCTTCCACGCCGTCCCATCGCACTCTCCCTGGGTCAGACACAGTGTGATTATTCCTCTACACTGTAGCAACCAACACTCCCGGGGTCAGACACAGAGTGATTATTCCTCTACACGGTCCCATCAAACACTCCCGGGGTCAGACACAGAGTGATTATTCCTCTACACGGTCCCATCAAACACTCCCGGGGTCAGACAGAGAGTGATTTTTCCTCGACACGGTCCCATCAAACACTCCCGGGGTCAGACACAGAGTGATTATTCCTCTACACGGTCCCATCACACACGCCCGGGGTCTGACACAGAATGATACTCCCGCCACACTGTCCAATCACACGCTGCCGGGGTCAAACACAGAGTGAATCTTCCTCTACACTGTACCATCAAACACTCCGTGGGTCAGACACGCAATGATTATTCCTCTACAAGGTTCAATCAAACACTCCCGGAGTCAGACACAGAGTGATTATTCCTCTACACGATCCCAGCAAACACTCCCGGGGTCAGACACAGAGTGATTATTCCTCTACACGGTCCCATCAAACACTCCCGGGGTCAGACACAGAGTGATTTTTCCTCGACACGGTCCCATCAAACACTACCGGGGTCAGACACAGAGTGATTATTCCTCTACACGGTCCCATCAAACACTCCCGGGGTCAGACACAGAGTGATTTTTCCTCGACACGGTCCCATCAAACACTACCGGGGTCAGACACAGAGTGATTATTCCTCTACACGGTCCCATCACACACGCCCGGGGTCTGACACAGAATGATACTCCCGCCACACTGTCCAATCACACGCTCCGGGGGTCAAACACAGAGTGAATCTTCCTCTACACAGCCCATCACACACTCCCTGGGTCAAACACAGAGTGATTCTCCGTACACAACGTCCCATCAGACACTCCCGGGGTCAGACACAGAGTGATTTTTCCTCTGCACTGTCCCATCAAACAATCCCAGTGTCAGACACAGAGTGAGTCTCCCTCCACACCGTCCCATCACACACTCCCGGTATCATGCTCAGAGTGATTATTCCTCTACACGGTCCCATCAAACACTCCCGGGGTCAGACGCAGAATGAATTTATATCCACACCGTCCCATCATACTCTCCCGTGGTCAGACACAGAGTGAATCTCCCTCCACACCTTCCCATCAAACACTCCCGGGGGTCAGACACAGAGCGATTATTCCTCTACACGTTAACATCAAACACACGGTCGGTCAGACACACAGTGATTATTCCTCTACACGGTACCATCAAACACTCCCGGGGTCAGACACAGCGTGAATCTCCTTCCACACCGTCCCATCGCACTCTCCCGGGGTCAGACACAGTGTGATTATTCCTCTACACTGTCCCATCCAACACTCCCGGGGTCAGACACAGAGTGATTATTCCTCTACACGGTCCCATCAAACACTCCCGGGGTCAGACACAGAGTGATTATTCCTCTACACGATCCCAGCAAACACTCCCGGGGTCAGACACAGAGTGATTATTCCTCTACACGGTCCCATCAAACTCTCCCGGGGTCAGACACAGAGTGATTTTTCCTCGACTCGGTCCCATCAATCACTCCCGGGGTCAGACACAGAGTGATTATTCCTCCACACGGTCCCATCACACACGCCCGGGGTCTGACACAGAATGATACTCCCGCCACACTGTCCCATCACACGCTCCCGGGGTCAAACACAGAGTGAATCTTCCTCTACACAGCCCATCACACACTCCCTGGGTCAGACACAGAGCGATTCTCCCTCCACACCGTCACATCACACATTCCCGGGTCAGACACAGACTGATTATTCCTCTGCACGGTCTCATCAAACTCTCCCGGGGTCAGACACGGAGTGAATATATATCCAAACCGTCCCATCATACACTCCCGGGGTCAGACACAGAGTGATTATTCCTCTACACTGTACCATCAAACACTCCGTGGGTCAGACACACAATGATTATTCCTCTACACGGTCCCAACAAACACTCCAGGGGTCAGACAAAGAGTGAATCTCCGAACACACCGTCCCATCACACACTCCCGTGGTCAGACACAGTATGATTATTCCTCTCCTCGGTCCCATCACACACTCCCGGGGTCTGACACAGAGAGATTATTCCTCTACACGGTCCCATCAAACACTCCCGGGGTCAGACACAGAGTGAATTTATATCCACACCGTCCCATCATACACTCCCGGGATCAGACACAGAGTGATTATTCCTCTACACTGTACCATCAAACACTCCGTGGGTCAGACACAGAGTGATTATTCCACTAGACGGTCCCATCAAAAACTCCCGGGGTCAGACACAGAGTGATTTTTCCTCTAAACGGTCCCATCAAACACTCCCGGGGTCAGACACAGAGTGAATCTCCTTCCACGCAGTCGCATCACACACTCCCGGGGTCAGACACAGAGTGATTATTCCTCTACACGGTCCCATCAAACACTCCCGGGGTCAGACAAAGAGTGAATCTCCCTACACACCGTCCGATCACTCACTCCCGTGGTCAGAAACAGTATGATTATTCCTCTCCACGGTCCCATCAAACACTCCCGGGTTCAGACACAGACGGAATCTCCCTCCACACCGTACCATCACACACTCCCGTGGTCAGAGACAGAGTGATTATTCCTATACACGGTCCCATCAAACACTCCCGTGGGTCAGACACAGAGCGATTATTCCTCTACACTGTACCATCAAACACTCCGTGGGTCAGACACACAGTGATTATTCCTCTCCACGGTCCCATCAAACACTCCCGGGGTTAGAAACAGAGTGAATCTCCCTCCACGCCGTCCCATCACACACTCCCGGGGTCAGTCACAGAGTGTTTATTCCTCTACACGATCCCATCAAACACTCCCGGGGTCAGACACAGAGTGAATATTCCTCTACACGGTCCCATCAAACACTCCCGGGGTCAGACACAGAGTGATTATTCCTCTACACGGTCCCATCAAACACTCCCGGGGTCAGACACAGTATGATTATTCCTCTACACAGCCCATCACACACTCCCTGGGTCAGACACAGAGCGATTCTCCCTCCACACCGTCACATCACACATTCCCGGGTCAGACACAGACTGATTATTCCTCTGCACGGTCTCATCAAACTCTCCCGGGGTCAGACACGGAGTGAATATATATCCAAACCGTCCCATCATACACTCCCGGGGTCAGACACAGAGTGATTATTCCTCTACACTGTACCATCAAACACTCCGTGGGTCAGACACACAATGATTATTCCTCTACACGGTCCCAACAAACACTCCAGGGGTCAGACAAAGAGTGAATCTCCGAACACACCGTCCCATCACACACTCCCGTGGTCAGACACAGTATGATTATTCCTCTCCTCGGTCCCATCACACACTCCCGGGGTCTGACACAGAGAGATTATTCCTCTACACGGTCCCATCAAACACTCCCGGGGTCAGACACAGAGTGAATTTATATCCACACCGTCCCATCATACACTCCCGGGATCAGACACAGAGTGATTATTCCTCTACACTGTACCATCAAACACTCCGTGGGTCAGACACAGAGTGATTATTCCTCTACACGGTCCCATCAAACACTCCCGGGGTCAGACACAGTATGATTATTCCTCTACACGGTCCCATCAAACACTCCCGGGGTCAGACACAGCGTGAATCTCCTTCCACACCGTCCCATCGCACTCTCCCTGGGTCAGACAAAGTGTGATTATTCCTCTACACTGTAGCAACCAACACTCACGGGGTCAGACACAGAGTGATTTTTCCTCGACACCGTCCCATCAAATACTCCCGGGGTCAGACACAGAGTGATTATTCCTCTACACGGTCCCATCACACACGCCCGGGGTCTGACACAGAATGATACTCCCGCCACACTGTCCCATCACACGCTCCCGGGTTCAAACACAGAGTGAATCTTCCTCTACACAGCCCATCACACGCTCCCTGGGTCAGACACAGAGTGAATATTACTCTACACGGTCCCATCAAAAACTCCCGGGGTCAGACACAGACTGATTATTCCTCTACGCGGTCCCATCAAACACTCCCGGGGTCAGACAAACAGTGAATCTCCCTCCACGCCGTCCCATCACACAATCCCGGGGTCAGACACAGAGAGATTATTCCTCTACACGGTCCCATCAAACACTCCCGGGGTCAGACACAGAGTGAATTTATATCCACACCGTCACATCATACTCTCCCGGTGTCAGATCAGAGTGATTATTCCTCTACACTGTACCATCAAACACTCCGTGGTTCAGAAACACAGTGATTATTCCTCTACACGGTCCCATCAAACACTCCCGGGGTCAGACACAGAGTGATTATTCCTCTACACGGCCCCATCAAACACTCCCGGGGTCAGACACAGAGTGAATTTATATCCACACCATCCCATCATACACTCCCGGGGTCAGATACAGAGTGATTATTCCACTAGACGGTCCCATCAAAAACTCCCGGGGTCAGACACAGAGTGATTATTCCTCTACACGGTCCCATCAAACACTCCCGGGGTCAGACACAGAGTGAATATTCCTCTTCACGGTCCCATCAAACACTCCCGGGGTCAGACACAGAGAGAATTTATATCCACACTGTCCCATCATACACTCCCGGGGTCAGACACAGAGTGATTATTCCTCTACACTGTACCATCAAACACTCCGTGGGTCAGACACACAGTGATTATTCCTCTCCACGGTCCCATCAAACACTCCCGGGGTTAGAAACAGAGTGAATCTCCCTCCACGCCGTCCCATCACACACTCCCGGGGTCAGTCACAGAGTGTTTATTCCTCTACACGATCCCATCAAACACTCCCGGGGTCAGACACAGAGTGAATATTCCTCTACACGGTCCCATCAAACACTCCCGGGGTCAGACACAGAGTGATTATTCCTCTACACGGTCCCATCAAACACTCCCGGGGTCAGACACAGTATGATTATTCCTCTACACGGTCCCATCAAACACTCCCGGGGTCAGACACAGCGTGAATCTCCTTCCACACCGTCCCATCGCACTCTCCCTGGGTCAGACAAAGTGTGATTATTCCTCTACACTGTTGCAACCAACACTCCCGGGGTCAGACACAGAGTGATTTTTCCTCGACACCGTCCCATCAAATACTCCCGGGGTCAGACACAGAGTGATTATTCCTCTACACGGTCCCATCACACACGCCCGGGGTCTGACACAGAATGATACTCCCGCCACACTGTCCCATCACACGCTCCCGGGGTCAAACACAGAGTGAATCTTCCTCTACACAGCCCATCACACGCTCCCTGGGTCAGACACAGAGTGAATATTCCTCTACACGGTCCCATCAAACACTCCCGGGGTCAGACACAGACTGATTATTCCTCTACGCGGTCCCATCAAACACTCCCGGGGTCAGACAAACAGTGAATCTCCCTCCACGCCGTCCCATCACACAATCCCGGGGTCAGACACAGAGAGATTATTCCTCTACACGGTCCCATCAAACACTCCCGGGGTCAGACACAGAGTGAATTTATATCCACACCGTCACATCATACTCTCCCGGTGTCAGATCAGAGTGATTATTCCTCTACACTGTACCATCAAACACTCCGTGGTTCAGAAACACAGTGATTATTCCTCTACACGGTCCCATCAAACACTCCCGGGGTCAGACACAGAGTGATTATTCCTCTACACGGCCCCATCAAACACTCCCGGGGTCAGACACAGAGTGAATTTATATCCACACCATCCCATCATACACTCCCGGGGTCAGATACAGAGTGATTATTCCACTAGACGGTCCCATCAAAAACTCCCGGGGTCAGACACAGAGTGATTATTCCTCTACACGGTCCCATCAAACACTCCCGGGGTCAGACACAGAGTGAATATTCCTCTTCACGGTCCCATCAAACACTCCCGGGGTCAGACACAGAGAGAATTTATATCCACACTGTCCCATCATACACTCCCGGGGTCAGACACAGAGTGATTATTCCTCTACACTGTACCATCAAACACTCCGTGGGTCAGACACACAGTGATTATTCCTCTCCACGGTCCCATCAAACACTCCCGGGGTTAGAAACAGAGTGAATCTCCCTCCACGCCGTCCCATCACACACTCCCGGGGTCAGTCACAGAGTGTTTATTCCTCTACACGATCCCATCAAACACTCCCGGGGTCAGACACAGAGTGAATATTCCTCTACACGGTCCCATCAAACACTCCCGGGGTCAGACACAGAGTGATTATTCCTCTACACGGTCCCATCAAACACTCCCGGGGTCAGACACAGTATGATTATTCCTCTACACGGTCCCATCAAACACTCCCGGGGTCAGACACAGCGTGAATCTCCTTCCACACCGTCCCATCGCACTCTCCCTGGGTCAGACAAAGTGTGATTATTCCTCTACACTGTTGCAACCAACACTCCCGGGGTCAGACACAGAGTGATTTTTCCTCGACACCGTCCCATCAAATACTCCCGGGGTCAGACACAGAGTGATTATTCCTCTACACGGTCCCATCACACACGCCCGGGGTCTGACACAGAATGATACTCCCGCCACACTGTCCCATCACACGCTCCCGGGGTCAAACACAGAGTGAATCTTCCTCTACACAGCCCATCACACGCTCCCTGGGTCAGACACAGAGTGAATATTCCTCTACACGGTCCCATCAAACACTCCCGGGGTCAGACACAGACTGATTATTCCTCTACGCGGTCCCATCAAACACTCCCGGGGTCAGACACAGAGTGATTATTCCTCTACACGGTCCCATCAAACACTCCCGGTGTCAGACAAACAGTGAATCTCCCTCCACGCCGTCCCATCACACAATCCCGGGGTCAGACACAGAGATTATTCCTCTACACGGTCCGGTCAAACACTCCCGGGGTCAGACACAGAGTGAATTTATATCCACACCGTCCCATCATACACTCCCGGTGTCAGATCAGAGTGATTATTCCTCTCCACGGTCCCATCAAACACTCCCGGGGTCAGACACAGAGAGAATTTATATCCACACCGTCCCATCATACACTCCCGGGGTCAGACACAGGGTGATTATTCCTCTACACTGTACCATCAAACACTCCGTGGGTCAGACACACAGTGATTATTCCTCTACGCGGTCCCATCAAACACTCCCGGGGTCAGACAAACAGTGAATTTCCCTCCACGCCGTCCCATCACACAATCCCGGGGTCAGACACAGAGAGATTATTCCTCTACACGGTCCCATCAAACACTCCCGGGGTCAGACACAGAGTGAATTTATATCCACACCGTCACATCATACTCTCCCGGTGTCAGATCAGAGTGATTATTCCTCTACACTGTACCATCAAACACTCCGTGGGTCAGAAACACAGTGATTATTCCTCTACACGGTCCCATCAAACACTCCCGGGGTCAGACACAGAGTGATTATTCCTCTACACGGCCCCATCAAACACTCCCGGGGTCAGACACAGAGTGAATTTATATCCACACCATCCCATCATACACTCCCGGGGTCAGATACAGAGTGATTATTCCACTAGACGGTCCCATCAAAAACTCCCGGGGTCAGACACAGAGTGATTATTCCTCTACACGGTCCCATCAAACACTCCCGGGGTCAGACACAGAGTGAATATTCCTCTTCACGGTCCCATCAAACACTCCCGGGGTCAGACACAGAGAGAATTTATATCCACACTGTCCCATCATACACTCCCGGGGTCAGACACAGAGTGATTATTCCTCTACACTGTACCATCAAACACTCCGTGGGTCAGACACACAGTGATTATTCCTCTCCACGGTCCCATCAAACACTCCCGGGGTCAGACACAGAGAGAATTTATATCCACACCGTCCCATCATACACTCCCGGGGTCAGACACAGGGTGATTATTCCTCTACACTGTACCATCAAACACTCCGTGGGTCAGACACACAGTGATTATTCCTCTACACGGTCCCATCAAACACTCCCGGGGTCAGACAAACAGTGAATCTCCCTCCACGCCGTCCCATCACACAATCCCGGGGTCAGACACAGAGAGATTATTCCTCTACACGGTCCCATCAAACACTCCCGGGGTCAGACACAGAGTGAATTTATATCCACACCGTCACATCATACTCTCCCGGTGTCAGATCAGAGTGATTATTCCTCTACACGGTCCCATCACACACGCCCGGGGTCTGACACAGAATGATACTCCCGCCACACTGTCCAATCACACGCTGCCGGGGTCAAACACAGAGTGAATCTTCCTCTACACTGTACCATCAAACACTCCGTGGGTCAGACACGCAATGATTATTCCTCTACACGGTTCCATCAAACACTCCCGGAGTCAGACACAGAGTGATTATTCCTCTACACGATCCCAGCAAACACTCCCGGGGTCAGACACAGAGTGATTATTCCTCTACACGGTCCCATCAAACACTCCCGGGGTCAGACACAGAGTGATTTTTCCTCGACACGGTCCCATCAAACACTACCGGGGTCAGACACAGAGTGATTATTCCTCTACACGGTCCCATCAAACACTCCCGGGGTCAGACACAGAGTGATTTTTCCTCGACACGGTCCCATCAAACACTACCGGGGTCAGACACAGAGTGATTATTCCTCTACACGGTCCCATCACACACGCCCGGGGTCTGACACAGAATGATACTCCCGCCACACTGTCCAATCACACGCTCCGGGGGTCAAACACAGAGTGAATCTTCCTCTACACAGCCCATCACACACTCCCTGGGTCAAACACAGAGTGATTCTCCGTACACAACGTCCCATCAGACACTCCCGGGGTCAGACACAGAGTGATTTTTCCTCTGCACTGTCCCATCAAACAATCCCAGTGTCAGACACAGAGTGAGTCTCCCTCCACACCGTCCCATCACACACTCCCGGTATCATGCTCAGAGTGATTATTCCTCTACACGGTCCCATCAAACACTCCCGGGGTCAGACGCAGAATGAATTTATATCCACACCGTCCCATCATACTCTCCCGTGGTCAGACACAGAGTGAATCTCCCTCCACACCTTCCCATCAAACACTCCCGGGGGTCAGACACAGAGCGATTATTCCTCTACACGTTAACATCAAACACACGGTCGGTCAGACACACAGTGATTATTCCTCTACACGGTACCATCAAACACTCCCGGGGTCAGACACAGCGTGAATCTCCTTCCACACCGTCCCATCGCACTCTCCCGGGGTCAGACACAGTGTGATTATTCCTCTACACTGTCCCATCCAACACTCCCGGGGTCAGACACAGAGTGATTATTCCTCTACACGGTCCCATCAAACACTCCCGGGGTCAGACACAGAGTGATTATTCCTCTACACGTTCCCAGCAAACACTCCCGGGGTCAGACACAGAGTGATTATTCCTCTACACGGTCCCATCAAACTCTCCCGGGGTCAGACACAGAGTGATTTTTCCTCGACTCGGTCCCATCAATCACTCCCGGGGTCAGACACAGAGTGATTATTCCTCCACACGGTCCCATCACACACGCCCGGGGTCTGACACAGAATGATACTCCCGCCACACTGTCCCATCACACGCTCCCGGGGTCAAACACAGAGTGAATCTTCCTCTACACAGCCCATCACACACTCCCTGGGTCAGACACAGAGCGATTCTCCCTCCACACCGTCACATCACACATTCCCGGGTCAGACACAGACTGATTATTCCTCTGCACGGTCTCATCAAACTCTCCCGGGGTCAGACACGGAGTGAATATATATCCAAACCGTCCCATCATACACTCCCGGGGTCAGACACAGAGTGATTATTCCTCTACACTGTACCATCAAACACTCCGTGGGTCAGACACACAATGATTATTCCTCTACACGGTCCCAACAAACACTCCAGGGGTCAGACAAAGAGTGAATCTCCGAACACACCGTCCCATCACACACTCCCGTGGTCAGACACAGTATGATTATTCCTCTCCTCGGTCCCATCACACACTCCCGGGGTCTGACACAGAGAGATTATTCCTCTACACGGTCCCATCAAACACTCCCGGGGTCAGACACAGAGTGAATTTATATCCACACCGTCCCATCATACACTCCCGGGATCAGACACAGAGTGATTATTCCTCTACACAGTACCATCAAACACTCCGTGGGTCAGACACAGAGTGATTATTCCTCTACACGGTCCCATCAAACACTCCCGGGGTCAGACACAGTATGATTATTCCTCTACACGGTCCCATCAAACACTCCCGGGGTCAGACACAGCGTGAATCTCCTTCCACACCGTCCCATCGCACTCTCCCTGGGTCAGACAAAGTGTGATTATTCCTCTACACTGTAGCAACCAACACTCCCGGGGTCAGACACAGAGTGATTTTTCCTCGACACCGTCCCATCAAATACTCCCGGGGTCAGACACAGAGTGATTATTCCTCTACACGGTCCCATCACACACGCCCGGGGTCTGACACAGAATGATACTCCCGCCACACTGTCCCATCACACGCTCCCGGGTTCAAACACAGAGTGAATCTTCCTCTACACAGCCCATCACACGCTCCCTGGGTCAGACACAGAGTGAATATTCCTCTACACGGTCCCATCAAAAACTCCCGGGGTCAGACACAGACTGATTATTCCTCTACGCGGTCCCATCAAACACTCCCGGGGTCAGACAAACAGTGAATCTCCCTCCACGCCGTCCCATCACACAATCCCGGGGTCAGACACAGAGAGATTATTCCTCTACACGGTCCCATCAAACACTCCCGGGGTCAGACACAGAGTGAATTTATATCCACACCGTCACATCATACTCTCCCGGTGTCAGATCAGAGTGATTATTCCTCTACACTGTACCATCAAACACTCCGTGGTTCAGAAACACAGTGATTATTCCTCTACACGGTCCCATCAAACACTCCCGGGGTCAGACACAGAGTGATTATTCCTCTACACGGCCCCATCAAACACTCCCGGGGTCAGACACAGAGTGAATTTATATCCACACCATCCCATCATACACTCCCGGGGTCAGATACAGAGTGATTATTCCACTAGACGGTCCCATCAAAAACTCCCGGGGTCAGACACAGAGTGATTATTCCTCTACACGGTCCCATCAAACACTCCCGGGGTCAGACACAGAGTGAATATTCCTCTTCACGGTCCCATCAAACACTCCCGGGGTCAGACACAGAGAGAATTTATATCCACACTGTCCCATCATACACTCCCGGGGTCAGACACAGAGTGATTATTCCTCTACACTGTACCATCAAACACTCCGTGGGTCAGACACACAGTGATTATTCCTCTCCACGGTCCCATCAAACACTCCCGGGGTTAGAAACAGAGTGAATCTCCCTCCACGCCGTCCCATCACACACTCCCGGGGTCAGTCACAGAGTGTTTATTCCTCTACACGATCCCATCAAACACTCCCGGGGTCAGACACAGAGAGATTATTCCTCTACACGGTCCCATCACACACGCCCGGGGTCTGACACAGAATGATACTCCCGCCACTCTGTCCCATCACACGCTCCCGGGGTCAAACACAGAGGGAATCTTCCTCTGCACAGCCCATCACACACTCCCGTGGTCAGAGACAGAGTGATTATTCCTCTACACGGTCCCATCAAACACTCCCGGGGTCAGACACAGAGAGAATTTATATCCACACCGTCCCATCATACACTCCCGGGGTCAGACACAGGGTGATTATTCCTCTACACTGTACCATCAAACACTCCGTGGGTCAGACACACAGTGATTATTCCTCTCCACGGTCCCATCAAACACTCCCGGGGTTAGAAACAGAGTGAATCTCCCTCCACGCCGTCCCATCACACACTCCCGGGGTCAGTCACAGAGTGTTTATTCCTCTACACGATCCCATCAAACACTCCCGGGGTCAGACACAGAGTGAATATTCCTCTACACGGTCCCATCAAACACTCCCGGGGTCAGACACAGAGTGATTATTCCTCTACACGGTCCCATCAAACACTCCCGGGGTCAGACACAGTATGATTATTCCTCTACACGGTCCCATCAAACACTCCCGGGGTCAGACACAGCGTGAATCTCCTTCCACACCGTCCCATCGCACTCTCCCTGGGTCAGACAAAGTGTGATTATTCCTCTACACTGTTGCAACCAACACTCCCGGGGTCAGACACAGAGTGATTTTTCCTCGACACCGTCCCATCAAATACTCCCGGGGTCAGACACAGAGTGATTATTCCTCTACACGGTCCCATCACACACGCCCGGGGTCTGACACAGAATGATACTCCCGCCACACTGTCCCATCACACGCTCCCGGGGTCAAACACAGAGTGAATCTTCCTCTACACAGCCCATCACACGCTCCCTGGGTCAGACACAGAGTGAATATTCCTCTACACGGTCCCATCAAACACTCCCGGGGTCAGACACAGACTGATTATTCCTCTACGCGGTCCCATCATACACTCCCGGGGTCAGACACAGAGTGATTATTCCTCTACACGGTCCCATCAAACACTCCCGGGGTCAGACAAACAGTGAATCTCCCTCCACGCCGTCCCATCACACAATCCCGGGGTCAGACACAGAGATTATTCCTCTACACGGTCCGGTCAAACACTCCCGGGGTCAGACACAGAGTGAATTTATATCCACACCGTCCCAGCATACACTCCCGGTGTCAGATCAGAGTGATTATTCCTCTACACTGTACCATCAAACACTCCGTGGTTCAGAAACACAGTGATTATTCCTCTACACGGTCCCATCAAACACTCCCGGGGTCAGACACAGAGTGATTATTCCTCTACACGGCCCCATCAAACACTCCCGGGGTCAGACACAGAGTGAATTTATATCCACACCATCCCATCATACACTCCCGGGGTCAGATACAGAGTGATTATTCCACTAGACGGTCCCATCAAAAACTCCCGGGGTCAGACACAGAGTGATTATTCCTCTACACGGTCCCATCAAACACTCCCGGGGTCAGACACAGAGTGAATATTCCTCTTCACGGTCCCATCAAACACTCCCGGGGTCAGACACAGAGAGAATTTATATCCACACTGTCCCATCATACACTCCCGGGGTCAGACACAGAGTGATTATTCCTCTACACTGTACCATCAAACACTCCGTGGGTCAGACACACAGTGATTATTCCTCTCCACGGTCCCATCAAACACTCCCGGGGTTAGAAACAGAGTGAATCTCCCTCCACGCCGTCCCATCACACACTCCCGGGGTCAGTCACAGAGTGTTTATTCCTCTACACGATCCCATCAAACACTCCCGGGGTCAGACACAGAGTGAATATTCCTCTACACGGTCCCATCAAACACTCCCGGGGTCAGACACAGAGTGATTATTCCTCTACACGGTCCCATCAAACACTCCCGGGGTCAGACACAGTATGATTATTCCTCTACACGGTCCCATCAAACACTCCCGGGGTCAGACACAGCGTGAATCTCCTTCCACACCGTCCCATCGCACTCTCCCTGGGTCAGACAAAGTGTGATTATTCCTCTACACTGTTGCAACCAACACTCCCGGGGTCAGACACAGAGTGATTTTTCCTCGACACCGTCCCATCAAATACTCCCGGGGTCAGACACAGAGTGATTATTCCTCTACACGGTCCCATCACACACGCCCGGGGTCTGACACAGAATGATACTCCCGCCACACTGTCCCATCACACGCTCCCGGGGTCAAACACAGAGTGAATCTTCCTCTACACAGCCCATCACACGCTCCCTGGGTCAGACACAGAGTGAATATTCCTCTACACGGTCCCATCAAACACTCCCGGGGTCAGACACAGACTGATTATTCCTCTACGCGGTCCCATCATACACTCCCGGGGTCAGACACAGAGTGATTATTCCTCTACACGGTCCCATCAAACACTCCCGGGGTCAGACAAACAGTGAATCTCCCTCCACGCCGTCCCATCACACAATCCCGGGGTCAGACACAGAGATTATTCCTCTACACGGTCCGGTCAAACACTCCCGGGGTCAGACACAGAGTGAATTTATATCCACACCGTCCCATCATACACTCCCGGTGTCAGATCAGAGTGATTATTCCTCTCCACGGTCCCATCAAACACTCCCGGGGTCAGACACAGAGAGAATTTATATCCACACCGTCCCATCATACACTCCCGGGGTCAGACACAGGGTGATTATTCCTCTACACTGTACCATCAAACACTCCGTGGGTCAGACACACAGTGATTATTCCTCTACACGGTCCCATCAAACACTCCCGGGGTCAGACAAACAGTGAATCTCCCTCCACGCCGTCCCATCACACAATCCCGGGGTCAGACACAGAGAGATTATTCCTCTACACGGTCCCATCAAACACTCCCGGGGTCAGACACAGAGTGAATTTATATCCACACCGTCACATCATACTCTCCCGGTGTCAGATCAGAGTGATTATTCCTCTACACTGTACCATCAAACACTCCGTGGGTCAGAAACACAGTGATTATTCCTCTACACGGTCCCATCAAACACTCCCGGGGTCAGACACAGAGTGATTATTCCTCTACACGGCCCCATCAAACACTCCCGGGGTCAGACACAGAGTGAATTTATATCCACACCATCCCATCATACACTCCCGGGGTCAGATACAGAGTGAATATTCCACTAGACGGTCCCATCAAAAACTCCCGGGGTCAGACACAGAGTGATTATTCCTCTACAAGGTCCCATCAAACACTCCCGGGGTCAGACACAGAGTGAATATTCCTCTTCACGGTCCCATCAAACACTCCCGGGGTCAGACACAGAGAGAATTTATATCCACACTGTCCCATCATACACTCCCGGGGTCAGACACAGAGTGATTATTCCTCTACACTGTACCATCAAACACTCCGTGGGTCAGACACACAGTGATTATTCCTCTCCACGGTCCCATCAAACACTCCCGGGGTTAGAAACAGAGTGAATCTCCCTCCACGCCGTCCCATCACACACTCCCGGGGTCAGTCACAGAGTGTTTATTCCTCTACACGATCCCATCACACAATCCCGGGGTCAGACACAGAGAGATTATTCCTCTACACGGTCCCATCACACACGCCCGGGGTCTGACACAGAATGATACTCCCGCCACTCTGTCCCATCACACGCTCCCGGGGTCAAACACAGAGGGAATCTTCCTCTGCACAGCCCATCACACACTCCCGTGGTCAGAGACAGAGTGATTATTCCTCTACACGGTCCCATCAAACACTCCCGGGGTCAGACACAGAGAGAATTTATATCCACACCGTCCCATCATACACTCCCGGGGTCAGACACAGGGTGATTATTCCTCTACACTGTACCATCAAACACTCCGTGGGTCAGACACACAGTGATTATTCCTCTACACGGTCCCATCAAACACTCCCGGGGTCAGACAAACAGTGAATCTCCCTCCACGCCGTCCCATCACACAATCCCGGGGTCAGACACAGAGAGATTATTCCTCTACACGGTCCCATCAAACACTCCCGGGGTCAGACACAGAGTGAATTTATATCCACACCGTCACATCATACTCTCCCGGTGTCAGATCAGAGTGATTATTCCTCTACACGGTCCCATCACACACGCCCGGGGTCTGACACAGAATGATACTCCCGCCACTCTGTCCCATCACACGCTCCCGGGGTCAAACACAGAGGGAATCTTCCTCTGCACAGCCCATCACACACTCCCGTGGTCAGAGACAGAGTGATTATTCCTCTACACGGTCCCATCAAACACTCCCGGGGTCAGACACAGAGAGAATTTATATCCACACCGTCCCATCATACACTCCCGGGGTCAGACACAGGGTGATTATTCCTCTACACTGTACCATCAAACACTCCGTGGGTCAGACACACAGTGATTATTCCTCTACACGGTCCCATCAAACACTCCCGGGGTCAGACAAACAGTGAATCTCCCTCCACGCCGTCCCATCACACAATCCCGGGGTCAGACACAGAGAGATTATTCCTCTACACGGTCCCATCAAACACTCCCGGGGTCAGACACAGAGTGAATTTATATCCACACCGTCACATCATACTCTCCCGGTGTCAGATCAGAGTGATTATTCCTCTACATTGTACCATCAAACACTCCGTGGGTCAGAAACACAGTGATTATTCCTCTACACGGTCCCATCAAACACTCCCGGGGTCAGACACAGAGTGATTATTCCTCTACACGGCCCCATCAAACACTCCCGGGGTCAGACACAGAGTGAATTTATATCCACACCGTCCCATCATACACTCCCGGGGTCAGATACAGAGTGATTATTCCACTAGACGGTCCCATCAAAAACTCCCGGGGTCAGACACAGAGTGATTTTTCCTCTAAACGGTCCCATCAAACACTCCCGGGGTCAGACACAGAGTGAATCTCCTTCCACGCAGTCCCATCACACACTCGCGGGGTCAGACACAGAGTGATTATTCCTCTACACGGTCCCATCAAACACTCCCGGGGTCAGACAAAGAGTGAATCTCCCTACACACCGTCCGATCACTCACTCCCGTGGTCAGACACAGTATGATTATTCCTCTCCACGGTCCCATCAAACACTCCCGGGTTCAGACACAGACGGAATCTCCCACCACACCGTACCATCACACACTCCCGTGGTCAGAGACAGAGTGATTATTCCTATACACGGTCCCATCAAACACTCCCGTGGATCAGACACAGAGCGATTATTCCTCTACACGTTAAGATCAAACACACCGTCGGTCAGACACACAGTAATTATTCCTCTACACGGTACCATCAAACACTCCCGGGTTCAGACACAGCGTGAATCTCCTTCCACACCGTCCCATCGCACTCTCCCGGGGTCAGACACAGTGTGATTATTCCTCTACACTGTCCCAACCAACACTCCCGGGGTCAGACACAGAGTGATTATTCCTCTACACGGTCCCATCAAACACTCCCGGGGTCAGACACAGAGTGATTATTCCTCTACACGGTCCCATCACACACGCCCGGGGTCTGACACAGAATGATACTCCCGCCACACTGTCCCATCACACGCTCCCGGGGTCAGACACAGAGTGAATCTTCCTCTACACAGCCCATTACACGCTCCCTGGGTCAGACACAGAGTGAATATTCCTCTACACGGTCCCATCAAACACTCCCGGGTTCAGACACAGACTGATTATTCCTCTACACGGTCCCATCATACACTCCCGGGGTCAGACACAGAGTGATTATTCCTCTACACTGTACAATCAAACACTCCGTGGGTCAGACACACAGTGATTATTCCTCTACACGGTCCCATCAAACACTCCCGGGGTCAGACAAACAGTGAATCTCCCTCCACGCCGTCCCATCACACAACCCGGGGTCAGACACAGAGAGATTATTCCTCTACACGGTCCGGTCAAACACTCCCGGGGTCAGACACAGAGTGAATTTATATCCACACCGTCCCATCATACACTCCCGGTGTCAGATCAGAGTGATTATTCCTCTCCACGGTCCCATCAAACACTCCCGGGGTCAGACACAGAGAGAATTTATATCCACACATTCCATCATACACTCCCGGGGTCAGACACAGGGTGATTATTCCTCTACACTGTACCATCAAACACTCCGTGGGTCAGACACACAGTGATTATTCCTCTACACGGTCCCATCAAACACTCCCGTGGTCAGACAAACAGTGAATCTCCCTCCACGCCGTCCCATCACACAATCCCGGGGTCAGACACAGAGACATTATTCCTCTACACGGTCCCATCAAACACTCCCGGGGTCAGACACAGAGTGAATTTATATCCACACCGTCACATCATACTCTCCCGGTGTCAGATCAGAGTGATTATTCCTCTACACTGTACCATCAAACACTCCGTGGGTCAGAAACACAGTGATTATTCCTCTACACGGTCCCATCAAACACTCCCGGGGTCAGACACAGAGTGATTATTCCTCTACACGGCCCCATCAAACACTCCCGGGGTCAGACACAGAGTGAATTTATATCCACACCGTCCCATCATACACTCCCGGGGTCAGATACAGAGTGATTATTCCACTAGACGGTCCCATCAAAAACTCCCGGGGTCAGACACAGAGTGATTATTCCTCTACACGGTCCCATCAAACACTCCCGGGGTCAGACACAGAGTGAATATTCCTCTTCACGGTCCCATCAAACACTCCCGGGGTCAGACACAGAGAGAATTTATATCCACACTGTCCCATCATACACTCCCGGGGTCAGACACAGAGTGATTATTCCTCTACACTGTACCATCAAACACTCCGTGGGTCAGACACACAGTGATTATTCCTCTCCACGGTCCCATCAAACACTCCCGGGGTTAGAAACAGAGTGAATCTCCCTCCACGCCGTCCCATCACACACTCCCGGGGTCAGTCACAGAGTGTTTATTCCTCTACACGATCCCATCAAACACTCCCGGGGTCAGACACAGAGTGAATATTCCTCTACACGGTCCCATCAAACACTCCCGGGGTCAGACACAGAGTGATTATTCCTCTACACGGTCCCATCACACACGCCCGGGGTCTGACACAGAATGATACTACCGCCACTCTGTCCCATCACACGCTCCCGGGGTCAAACACAGAGTGAATCTTCCTCTGCACAGCCCATCACACACTCCCGTGGTCAGAGACAGAGTGATTATTCCTCTACACGGTCCCATCAAACACTCCCGGGGTCAGACACAGAGAGAATTTATATCCACACCGTCCCATCATACACTCCCGGGGTCAGACACAGGTTGATTATTCCTCTACACTGTACCATCAAACACTCCGTGGGTCAGACACACAGTGAATATTCCTCTACACGGTCCCATTAAACACTCCCGGGGTCAGACAAACAGTGAATCTCCCTCCACGCCGTCCCATCACACAATCCCGGGGTCAGACACAGAGAGATTATTCCTCTACACGGTCCCATCAAACACTCCCGGGGTCAGACACAGAGTGAATTTATATCCACACCGTCACATCATACTCTCCCGGTGTCAGATCAGAGTGATTATTCCTCTACACTGTACCATCAAACACTCCGTGGGTCAGAAACACAGTGATTATTCCTCTACACGGTCCCATCAAACACTCCCGGGGTCAGACACAGAGTGATTATTCCTCTACACGGCCCCATCAAACACTCCCGGGGTCAGACACAGAGTGAATTTATATCCACACCGTCCCATCATACACTCCCGGGGTCAGATACAGAGTGATTATTCCACTAGACGGTCCCATCAAAAACTCCCGGGGTCAGACACAGAGTGATTTTTCCTCTAAACGGTCCCATCAAACACTCCCGGGGTCAGACACAGAGTGAATCTCCTTCCACGCAGTCCCATCACACACTCCCGGGGTCAGACACAGAGTGATTATTCCTCTACACGGTCCCATCAAACACTCCCGGGGTCAGACAAAGAGTGAATCTCCCTACACACCGTCCGATCACTCACTCCCGTGGTCAGAGACAGAGTGATTATTCCTATACACGGTCCCATCAAACACTCCCGTGGGTCAGACACAGAGCGATTATTCCTCTACACGTTAAGATCAAACACACCGTCGGTCAGACACACAGTAATTATTCCTCTACACGGTACCATCAAACACTCCCGGGGTCAGACACAGCGTGAATCTCCTTCCACACCGTCCCATCGCACTCTCCCGGGGTCAGACACAGTGTGATTATTCCTCTACACTGTCCCAACCAACACTCCCGGGGTCAGACACAGAGTGATTATTCCTCTACACGGTCCCATCAAACACTCCCGGGGTCAGACACAGAGTGATTATTCCTCTATACGGTCCCATCACACACGCCCGGGGTCTGACACAGAATGATACTCCCGCCACACTGCCCCATCACACTCTCCCGGGGTCAAACACAGAGTGAATCTTCCTCTACACAGTCCATCACACACTCCCTGGGTCAGACACAGAGTGATTCTCCCTCCACACCTTTCCAACACACATTCCCGGGTCAGACACAGACTGATTATTCCTCTGCACGGTCCCATCAAACACTCCCGGGGTCAGACACGGAGTGAATATATATCCAAACCGTCCCATCATACAATCCCTGGGTCAGACACAGAGTGATTATTCCTCTACACTGTACCATCAAACACTCCGTGGGTCAGACACACAATGATTATTCCTGTACACGGTCCCAACAAGCACTCCCGGGGTCAGACAAAGAGTGAATCTCCGTACACACCGTCCCATCACACACTCCCGTGGTCAGACACAGTATGATTATTCCTCTCCACGGTCCCATCACACACTCCCGGGGTCAGACACAGAGTGAATTTATATCCACACCGTCCCATCATACACTCCCGGGGTCAGACACAGAGTGATTATTCCTCTACACTGTACCATCAAACACTCCGTGGGTCAGACACAGAGTGATTATTCCTCTACACGGTCCCATCAAACACTCCCGGGGTCAGACACAGAGTGATTATTCCTCTACACCGTCCCATCAAACACTCCCGGGGTCTGACACAGAGTGATTATTCCTCTACACGATCCCAGCAAACACTCCCGGGGACAGACACAGAGTGATTATTCCTCTACACGGTCCCATCAAACACTCCCGGGGTCAGACACAGAGTGATTTTTCCTCGACACGGTCCCATCAAACACTCCCGGGGTCAGACACAGAATGATTATTCCTCTACACGGTCCCATCACACACGCCTGGGGTCTGACACAGAATGAAACTCCCGCCACACTGTCCAATCACACGCTCCCGGGGTCAAACACAGAGTGAATCTTCCTCTACACAGCCCATCACACACTCCCTGGGTCAGACACAGAGTGATTCTCCGTACACACCGTCCCATCACACACTCCCGTGGTCAGACACAGTATGATTATTCCTCTCCACGGTCCCATCACCCACTCCCGGGTCTGACACAGAGAGATTATTCCTCTACACGGTCCCATCAAACACTCCCGGGGTCAGACACAGAGTGATTATTCCTCTACACGGTCCCATCAAACACTCCCGGGGTCAGACGCAGAGTGAATTTATATCAACACCGACCCATCATACACTCCCGGGGTCAGACACAGAGTGATTATTCCTCTACACGGTCCAATCAAACACTCCCGGGGTCAGACGCAGAGTGAATTTATATCAACACCTACCCATCATACACTCCCGGGGTCAGACACAGAGTGATTATTCCTCGACACTGTACCATCAAACACTCCGTGGGTCAGACACAGAGTGATTATTCCTCTACACGGTCCCATCAAACACTCCCGGGGCCAGGCACAGAGTGATTTTTCATCTACACGGTCCCATCAAACACTCCCGGGGTCAGACACAGAGTGAATCTCCCTCGACGCCGTCCCATCACACACTCCCGGGGTCAGACACAGAGTGATTTTTCCTCGACACGGTCCCATCAAATACTCCCGGGGTCAGACACAGAGTGATTATTCCTCTACACGGCCCCATCAAACACTCCCGGGGTCAGACACAGAGTGAATTTATATCCACACCGTCCCATCATACACTCCCGGGGTCAGATACAGAGTGAATATTCCACTAGACGGTCCCATCAAAAACTCCCGGGGTCAGACACAGAGTGATTATTCCTCTACACGGTCCCATCAAACACTCCCGGGGTCAGACACAGAGTGAATATTCCTCTTCACGGTCCCATCAAACACTCCCGGGGTCAGACACAGAGAGAATTTATATCCACACTGTCCCATCACACTCTCCCGGGGTCAGACACAGAGTGATTATTCCTCTACACTGTACCATCAAACACTCCGTGGGTCAGACACACAGTGATTATTCCTCTCCACGGTCCCATCAAACACTCCCGGGGTTAGAAACAGAGTGAATCTCCCTCCACGCCGTCCCATCACACACTCCCGGGGTCAGTCACAGAGTGTTTATTCCTCTACACGATCCCATCAAACACTCCCGGGGTCAGACACAGAGTGAATATTCCTCTACACGGTCCCATCAAACACTCCCGGGGTCAGACACAGAGTGATTATTCCTCTACACGGTCCCATCACACACGCCCGGGGTCTGACACAGAATGATACTACCGCCACTCTGTCCCATCACACGCTCCCGGGGTCAAACACAGAGTGAATCTTCCTCTGCACAGCCCATCACACACTCCCGTGGTCAGAGACAGAGTGATTATTCCTCTACACGGTCCCATCAAACACTCCCGGGGTCAGACACAGAGAGAATTTATATCCACACCGTCCCATCATACACTCCCGGGGTCAGACACAGGGTGATTATTCCTCTACACTGTACCATCAAACACTCCGTGGGTCAGACACACAGTGATTATTCCTCTACACGGTCCCATTAAACACTCCCGGGGTCAGACAAACAGTGAATCTCCCTCCACGCCGTCCCATCACACAATCCCGGGGTCAGACACAGAGAGATTATTCCTCTACACGGTCCCATCAAACACTCCCGGGGTCAGACACAGAGTGAATTTATATCCACACCGTCACATCATACTCTCCCGGTGTCAGATCAGAGTGATTATTCCTCTACACTGTACCATCAAACACTCCGTGGGTCAGAAACACAGTGATTATTCCTCTACACGGTCCCATCAAACACTCCCGGGGTCAGACACAGAGTGATTATTCCTCTACACGGCCCCATCAAACACTCCCGGGGTCAGACACAGAGTGAATTTATATCCACACCGTCCCATCATACACTCCCGGGGTCAGATACAGAGTGATTATTCCACTAGACGGTCCCATCAAAAACTCCCGGGGTCAGACACAGAGTGATTTTTCCTCTAAACGGTCCCATCAAACACTCCCGGGGTCAGACAAAGAGTGAATCTCCCTACACACACCGTCCGATCACTCACTCCCGTGGTCAGAAACAGTATGATTATTCCTCTCCACGGTCCCATCAAACACTCCCGGGTTCAGACACAGACGGAATCTCCCTCCACACCGTACCATCACACACTCCCGTGGTCAGAGACAGAGTGATTATTCCTATACACGGTCCCATCAAACACTCCCGTGGGTCAGACACAGAGCGATTATTCCTCTACACTGTACCATCAAACACTCCGTGGGTCAGACACACAGTGATTATTCCTCTCCACGGTCCCATCAAACACTCCCGGGGTTAGAAACAGAGTGAATCTCCCTCCACGCCGTCCCATCACACACTCCCGGGGTCAGTCACAGAGTGTTTATTCCTCTACACGATCCCATCAAACACTCCCGGGGTCAGACACAGAGTGAATATTCCTCTACACGGTCCCATCAAACACTCCCGGGGTCAGACACAGAGTGATTATTCCTCTACACGGTCCCATCAAACACTCCCGGGGTCAGACACAGTATGATTATTCCTCTACACGGTCCCATCAAACACTCCCGGGGTCAGACACAGCGTGAATCTCCTTCCACACCGTCCCATCGCACTCTCCCTGGGTCAGACAAAGTGTGATTATTCCTCTACACTGTTGCAACCAACACTCCCGGGGTCAGACACAGAGTGATTTTTCCTCGACACCGTCCCATCAAATACTCCCGGGGTCAGACACAGAGTGATTATTCCTCTACACGGTCCCATCACACACGCCCGGGGTCTGACACAGAATGATACTCCCGCCACACTGTCCCATCACACGCTCCCGGGGTCAAACACAGAGTGAATCTTCCTCTACACAGCCCATCACACGCTCCCTGGGTCAGACACAGAGTGAATATTCCTCTACACGGTCCCATCAAACACTCCCGGGGTCAGACACAGACTGATTATTCCTCTACGCGGTCCCATCATACACTCCCGGGGTCAGACACAGAGTGATTATTCCTCTACACGGTCCCATCAAACACTCCCGGGGTCAGACAAACAGTGAATCTCCCTCCACGCCGTCCCATCACACAATCCCGGGGTCAGACACAGAGATTATTCCTCTACACGGTCCGGTCAAACACTCCCGGGGTCAGACACAGAGTGAATTTATATCCACACCGTCCCATCATACACTCCCGGTGTCAGATCAGAGTGATTATTCCTCTCCACGGTCCCATCAAACACTCCCGGGGTCAGACACAGAGAGAATTTATATCCACACCGTCCCATCATACACTCCCGGGGTCAGACACAGGGTGATTATTCCTCTACACTGTACCATCAAACACTCCGTGGGTCAGACACACAGTGATTATTCCTCTACACGGTCCCATCAAACACTCCCGGGGTCAGACAAACAGTGAATCTCCCTCCACGCCGTCCCATCACACAATCCCGGGGTCAGACACAGAGAGATTATTCCTCTACACGGTCCCATCAAACACTCCCGGGGTCAGACACAGAGTGAATTTATATCCACACCGTCACATCATACTCTCCCGGTGTCAGATCAGAGTGATTATTCCTCTACACTGTACCATCAAACACTCCGTGGGTCAGAAACACAGTGATTATTCCTCTACACGGTCCCATCAAACACTCCGGGGGTCAGACACAGAGTGATTATTCCTCTACACGGCCCCATCAAACACTCCCGGGGTCAGACACAGAGTGAATTTATATCCACACCATCCCATCATACACTCCCGGGGTCAGATACAGAGTGATTATTCCACTAGACGGTCCCATCAAAAACTCCCGGGGTCAGACACAGAGTGATTATTCCTCTACACGGTCCCATCAAACACTCCCGGGGTCAGACACAGAGTGAATATTCCTCTTCACGGTCCCATCAAACACTCCCGGGGTCAGACACAGAGAGAATTTATATCCACACTGTCCCATCATACACTCCCGGGGTCAGACACAGAGTGATTATTCCTCTACACTGTACCATCAAACACTCCGTGGGTCAGACACACAGTGATTATTCCTCTCCACGGTCCCATCAAACACTCCCGGGGTTAGAAACAGAGTGAATCTCCCTCCACGCCGTCCCATCACACACTCCCGGGGTCAGTCACAGAGTGTTTATTCCTCTACACGATCCCATCACACAATCCCGGGGTCAGACACAGAGAGATTATTCCTCTACACGGTCCCATCACACACGCCCGGGGTCTGACACAGAATGATACTCCCGCCACTCTGTCCCATCACACGCTCCCGGGGTCAAGCACAGAGGGAATCTTCCTCTGCACAGCCCATCACACACTCCCGTGGTCAGAGACAGAGTGATTATTCCTCTACACGGTCCCATCAAACACTCCCGGGGTCAGACACAGAGAGAATTTATATCCACACCGTCCCATCATACACTCCCGGGGTCAGACACAGGGTGATTATTCCTCTACACTGTACCATCAAACACTCCGTGGGTCAGACACACAGTGATTATTCCTCTACACGGTCCCATCAAACACTCCCGGGGTCAGACAAACAGTGAATCTCCCTCCACGCCGTCCCATCACACAATCCCGGGGTCAGACACAGAGAGATTATTCCTCTACACGGTCCCATCAAACACTCCCGGGGTCAGACACAGAGTGAATTTATATCCACACCGTCACATCATACTCTCCCGGTGTCAGATCAGAGTGATTATTCCTCTACACGGTCCCATCACACACGCCCGGGGTCTGACACAGAATGATACTCCCGCCACTCTGTCCCATCACACGCTCCCGGGGTCAAACACAGAGGGAATCTTCCTCTGCACAGCCCATCACACACTCCCGTGGTCAGAGACAGAGTGATTATTCCTCTACACGGTCCCATCAAACACTCCCGGGGTCAGACACAGAGAGAATTTATATCCACACCGTCCCATCATACACTCCCGGGGTCAGACACAGGGTGATTATTCCTCTACACTGTACCATCAAACACTCCGTGGGTCAGACACACAGTGATTATTCCTCTACACGGTCCCATCAAACACTCCCGGGGTCAGACAAACAGTGAATCTCCCTCCACGCCGTCCCATCACACAATCCCGGGGTCAGACACAGAGAGATTATTCCTCTACACGGTCCCATCAAACACTCCCGGGGTCAGACACAGAGTGAATTTATATCCACACCGTCACATCATACTCTCCCGGTGTCAGATCAGAGTGATTATTCCTCTACACTGTACCATCAAACACTCCGTGGGTCAGAAACACAGTGATTATTCCTCTACACGGTCCCATCAAACACTCCCGGGGTCAGACACAGAGTGATTATTCCTCTACACGGCCCCATCAAACACTCCCGGGGTCAGACACAGAGTGAATTTATATCCACACCGTCCCATCATACACTCCCGGGGTCAGATACAGAGTGATTATTCCACTAGACGGTCCCATCAAAAACTCCCGGGGTCAGACACAGAGTGATTTTTCCTCTAAACGGTCCCATCAAACACTCCCGGGGTCAGACACAGAGTGAATCTCCTTCCACGCAGTCCCATCACTCACTCGCGGGGTCAGACACAGAGTGATTATTCCTCTACACGGTCCCATCAAACACTCCCGGGGTCAGACAAAGAGTGAATCTCCCTACACACCGTCCGATCACTCACTCCCGTGGTCAGACACAGTATGATTATTCCTCTCCACGGTCCCATCAAACACTCCCGGGTTCAGACACAGACGGAATCTCCCACCACACCGTACCATCACACACTCCCGTGGTCAGAGACAGAGTGATTATTCCTATACACGGTCCCATCAAACACTCCCGTGGATCAGACACAGAGCGATTATTCCTCTACACGTTAAGATCAAACACACCGTCGGTCAGACACACAGTAATTATTCCTCTACACGGTACCATCAAACACTCCCGGGTTCAGACACAGCGTGAATCTCCTTCCACACCGTCCCATCGCACTCTCCCGGGGTCAGACACAGTGTGATTATTCCTCTACACTGTCCCAACCAACACTCCCGGGGTCAGACACAGAGTGATTATTCCTCTACACGGTCCCATCAAACACTCCCGGGGTCAGACACAGAGTGATTATTCCTCTACACGGTCCCATCACACACGCCCGGGGTCTGACACAGAATGATACTCCCGCCACACTGTCCCATCACACGCTCCCGGGGTCAGACACAGAGTGAATCTTCCTCTACACAGCCCATTACACGCTCCCTGGGTCAGACACAGAGTGAATATTCCTCTACACGGTCCCATCAAACACTCCCGGGTTCAGACACAGACTGATTATTCCTCTACACGGTCCCATCATACACTCCCGGGGTCAGACACAGAGTGATTATTCCTCTACACTGTACAATCAAACACTCCGTGGGTCAGACACACAGTGATTATTCCTCTACACGGTCCCATCAAACACTCCCGGGGTCAGACAAACAGTGAATCTCCCTCCACGCCGTCCCATCACACAACCCGGGGTCAGACACAGAGAGATTATTCCTCTACACGGTCCGGTCAAACACTCCCGGGGTCAGACACAGAGTGAATTTATATCCACACCGTCCCATCATACACTCCCGGTGTCAGATCAGAGTGATTATTCCTCTCCACGGTCCCATCAAACACTCCCGGGGTCAGACACAGAGAGAATTTATATCCACACATCCCATCATACACTCCCGGGGTCAGACACAGGGTGATTATTCCTCTACACTGTACCATCAAACACTCCGTGGGTCAGACACACAGTGATTATTCCTCTACACGGTCCCATCAAACACTCCCGTGGTCAGACAAACAGTGAATCTCCCTCCACGCCGTCCCATCACACAATCCCGGGGTCAGACACAGAGACATTATTCCTCTACACGGTCCCATCAAACACTCCCGGGGTCAGACACAGAGTGAATTTATATCCACACCGTCACATCATACTCTCCCGGTGTCAGATCAGAGTGATTATTCCTCTACACTGTACCATCAAACACTCCGTGGGTCAGAAACACAGTGATTATTCCTCTACACGGTCCCATCAAACACTCCCGGGGTCAGACACAGAGTGATTATTCCTCTACACGGCCCCATCAAACACTCCCGGGGTCAGACACAGAGTGAATTTATATCCACACCGTCCCATCATACACTCCCGGGGTCAGATACAGAGTGATTATTCCACTAGACGGTCCCATCAAAAACTCCCGGGGTCAGACACAGAGTGATTATTCCTCTACACGGTCCCATCAAACACTCCCGGGGTCAGACACAGAGTGAATATTCCTCTTCACGGTCCCATCAAACACTCCCGGGGTCAGACACAGAGAGAATTTATATCCACACTGTCCCATCATACACTCCCGGGGTCAGACACAGAGTGATTATTCCTCTACACTGTACCATCAAACACTCCGTGGGTCAGACACACAGTGATTATTCCTCTCCACGGTCCCATCAAACACTCCCGGGGTTAGAAACAGAGTGAATCTCCCTCCACGCCGTCCCATCACACACTCCCGGGGTCAGTCACAGAGTGTTTATTCCTCTACACGATCCCATCAAACACTCCCGGGGTCAGACACAGAGTGAATATTCCTCTACACGGTCCCATCAAACACTCCCGGGGTCAGACACAGAGTGATTATTCCTCTACACGGTCCCATCACACACGCCCGGGGTCTGACACAGAATGATACTACCGCCACTCTGTCCCATCACACGCTCCCGGGGTCAAACACAGAGTGAATCTTCCTCTGCACAGCCCATCACACACTCCCGTGGTCAGAGACAGAGTGATTATTCCTCTACACGGTCCCATCAAACACTCCCGGGGTCAGACACAGAGAGAATTTATATCCACACCGTCCCATCATACACTCCCGGGGTCAGACACAGGGTGATTATTCCTCTACACTGTACCATCAAACACTCCGTGGGTCAGACACACAGTGATTATTCCTCTACACGGTCCCATTAAACACTCCCGGGGTCAGACAAACAGTGAATCTCCCTCCACGCCGTCCCATCACACAATCCCGGGGTCAGACACAGAGAGATTATTCCTCTACACGGTCCCATCAAACACTCCCGGGGTCAGACACAGAGTGAATTTATATCCACACCGTCACATCATACTCTCCCGGTGTCAGATCAGAGTGATTATTCCTCTACACTGTACCATCAAACACTCCGTGGGTCAGAAACACAGTGATTATTCCTCTACACGGTCCCATCAAACACTCCCGGGGTCAGACACAGAGTGATTATTCCTCTACACGGCCCCATCAAACACTCCCGGGGTCAGACACAGAGTGAATTTATATCCACACCGTCCCATCATACACTCCCGGGGTCAGATACAGAGTGATTATTCCACTAGACGGTCCCATCAAAAACTCCCGGGGTCAGACACAGAGTGATTTTTCCTCTAAACGGTCCCATCAAACACTCCCGGGGTCAGACACAGAGTGAATCTCCTTCCACGCAGTCCCATCACACACTCCCGGGGTCAGACACAGAGTGATTATTCCTCTACACGGTCCCATCAAACACTCCCGGGGTCAGACAAAGAGTGAATCTCCCTACACACCGTCCGATCACTCACTCCCGTGGTCAGAGACAGAGTGATTATTCCTATACACGGTCCCATCAAACACTCCCGTGGGTCAGACACAGAGCGATTATTCCTCTACACGTTAAGATCAAACACACCGTCGGTCAGACACACAGTAATTATTCCTCTACACGGTACCATCAAACACTCCCGGGGTCAGACACAGCGTGAATCTCCTTCCACACCGTCCCATCGCACTCTCCCGGGGTCAGACACAGTGTGATTATTCCTCTACACTGTCCCAACCAACACTCCCGGGGTCAGACACAGAGTGATTATTCCTCTACACGGTCCCATCAAACACTCCCGGGGTCAGACACAGAGTGATTATTCCTCTATACGGTCCCATCACACACGCCCGGGGTCTGACACAGAATGATACTCCCGCCACACTGCCCCATCACACTCTCCCGGGGTCAAACACAGAGTGAATCTTCCTCTACACAGTCCATCACACACTCCCTGGGTCAGACACAGAGTGATTCTCCCTCCACACCTTTCCAACACACATTCCCGGGTCAGACACAGACTGATTATTCCTCTGCACGGTCCCATCAAACACTCCCGGGGTCAGACACGGAGTGAATATATATCCAAACCGTCCCATCATACAATCCCTGGGTCAGACACAGAGTGATTATTCCTCTACACTGTACCATCAAACACTCCGTGGGTCAGACACACAATGATTATTCCTGTACACGGTCCCAACAAGCACTCCCGGGGTCAGACAAAGAGTGAATCTCCGTACACACCGTCCCATCACACACTCCCGTGGTCAGACACAGTATGATTATTCCTCTCCACGGTCCCATCACACACTCCCGGGGTCAGACACAGAGTGAATTTATATCCACACCGTCCCATCATACACTCCCGGGGTCAGACACAGAGTGATTATTCCTCTACACTGTACCATCAAACACTCCGTGGGTCAGACACAGAGTGATTATTCCTCTACACGGTCCCATCAAACACTCCCGGGGTCAGACACAGAGTGATTATTCCTCTACACCGTCCCATCAAACACTCCCGGGGTCTGACACAGAGTGATTATTCCTCTACACGATCCCAGCAAACACTCCCGGGGACAGACACAGAGTGATTATTCCTCTACACGGTCCCATCAAACACTCCCGGGGTCAGACACAGAGTGATTTTTCCTCGACACGGTCCCATCAAACACTCCCGGGGTCAGACACAGAATGATTATTCCTCTACACGGTCCCATCACACACGCCTGGGGTCTGACACAGAATGAAACTCCCGCCACACTGTCCAATCACACGCTCCCGGGGTCAAACACAGAGTGAATCTTCCTCTACACAGCCCATCACACACTCCCTGGGTCAGACACAGAGTGATTCTCCGTACACACCGTCCCATCACACACTCCCGTGGTCAGACACAGTATGATTATTCCTCTCCACGGTCCCATCACCCACTCCCGGGTCTGACACAGAGAGATTATTCCTCTACACGGTCCCATCAAACACTCCCGGGGTCAGACACAGAGTGATTATTCCTCTACACGGTCCCATCAAACACTCCCGGGGTCAGACGCAGAGTGAATTTATATCAACACCGACCCATCATACACTCCCGGGGTCAGACACAGAGTGATTATTCCTCTACACGGTCCAATCAAACACTCCCGGGGTCAGACGCAGAGTGAATTTATATCAACACCTACCCATCATACACTCCCGGGGTCAGACACAGAGTGATTATTCCTCGACACTGTACCATCAAACACTCCGTGGGTCAGACACAGAGTGATTATTCCTCTACACGGTCCCATCAAACACTCCCGGGGCCAGGCACAGAGTGATTTTTCATCTACACGGTCCCATCAAACACTCCCGGGGTCAGACACAGAGTGAATCTCCCTCGACGCCGTCCCATCACACACTCCCGGGGTCAGACAGAGAGTGATTTTTCCTCGACACGGTCCCATCAAATACTCCCGGGGTCAGACACAGAGTGATTATTCCTCTACACGGTCCCATCACACACGCCCGGGGTCTGACACAGAATGATACTCCCGCCACACTGTCCCATCACACGCTCCCGGGGTCAAACACAGAGTGAATCTTCCTCTACACAGCCCATCACACGCTCCCTGGGTCAGACACAGCGTGAATCTCCCTCCACACCGTCCCAACACACACTCCCGGGTCAGACACAGACTGATTATTCCTCTACACGGTCCCATCATACACTCCCGGGGTCAGACACAGAGTGATTATTCCTCTACACGGTCCCATCACACACGCCTGGGGTCTGACACAGAATGAAACTCCCGCCACACTGACCAATCACACGCTCCCGGGGTCAAACACAGAGTGAATCTTCCTCTACACAGCCCATCACACACTCCCTGGGTCAGACACAGAGTGATTCTCCGTACACACCGTCCCATCACACACTCCCGTCGTCAGACACAGTATGATTATTCCTCTCCACGGTCCCATCACCCACTCCCGGGGTCTGACACACAGAGATTATTCCTCTACACGGTCCCATCAAACACTCCCGGGGTCAGACAAACAGTGAATCTCCCTCCACGCCGTCCCATCACACAATCCCGGGGTCAGACACAGAGAGAATATTCCTCTACACGATCCCATCTAACCCTCCCGGGGTCAGACACAGAGTGAATTTATATCCACACCGTCCCATCATACACTCCCGGTGTCAGATCAGAGTGATTATTCCTCTACACTGTACCATCAAACACTCCGTGGGTCAGACACACAGTGATTATTCCTCTACACGGTCCCATCAAACACTCCCGGGGTCAGACACAGAGTGATTATTCCTCTACACGGTCCAATCAAACACTCCCGGGGTCAGACGCAGAGTGAATTTATATCCACACCGTCTCATCATACACTCCCGGGGTCAGATACAGAGTGATTATTCCTCTAGACGGTCCAATCAAAAACACCCGGGGTCAGACACAGAGTGATTTTTCCTCTAAACGGTCTCATCAAACACTCCCGGGGTCAGACACAGAGTGAATCTCCCTCCACGCCGTCCCATCACACACTCCCGGGGTCAGACACAGAGTGATTATTCCTCTTCACGGTCCCAGCAAACACTCCCGGGGTCAGACACAGAGTGATTATTCCTCAACACGAGCCCATCAAACACTCCCGGGGTCAGACACAGAGTGATTTTTCCTCGACACGGTCCCATCAAACACTCCCGGGGTCAGACACAGAGTGATTATTCCTCTACACGGTCCCATCACACACGCCCGGGGTCTGACACAGAATGATACTCCCGCCACAATGTCCAATCACACTCTCCCGGGGTCAAACACAGAGTGAATCTTCCCCTACACAGCCCATCACACACTCCCTGGGTCAGACACAGAGTGATTCTCCGTACACACCGTCCCATCACACACTCCCGTGGTCAGACACAGTATGATTATTCCTCTCCACGGTCCCATCACCCACTCCCGGGGTCTGACACAGAGAGATTATTCCTCTACACGGTCCCATCAAACACTCCCGGGGTCAGACACAGAGTGATTATTCCTCTACACGGTCCCATCAAACACTCCCGGGGTCAGACGCAGAATGAATTTATATCAACACCGACCCATCATACACTCCCGGGGTCAGACACAGAGTGATTATTCCTCTACACGGTCCCATCAAACACTCCCGGAGTCAGACGCAGAGTGAATTTATATCAACACCGACCCATCATACACTCCCGGGGTCAGACACAGAGTGATTATTCCTCTACACTGTACCATCAAACACTCCGTGGGTCAGACACAGAGTGATTATTCCTCTACACGGTCCCATCAAACACTCCCGGGGCCAGGCACAGAGTGATTTTTCCTCTACACGGTCCCATCAAACACTCCCGGTGTCAGACACAGAGTGAATCTCCCTCCACGCCGTCCCATCACACACTCCCGGGGTCAGACACAGAGTGATTTTTCCTCGACACGGTCCCATCAAATACTCCCGGGGTCAGACACAGAGTGATTATTCCTCTACACGGTCCCTTCACACACGCCCGGGGTCTGACACAGAATGATACTCCCGCCACACTGTCCCATCACACGCTCCCGGGGTCAAACACAGAGTGAATCTTCCTCTACACAGGCCATCACACGCTCCCTGGGTCAGACACAGAGTGAATCTCCCTCCACACCGTCCCAACACACACTCCCGGGTCAGACACAGACTGATTATTCCTCTACACGGTCCCATCATACACTCCCGGGATCAGACACAGAGTGATTATTCCTCTACACTGTACCATCAAACACTCCGTGGGTCAGACACACAGTGATTATTCCTCTACACGGTCCCATCAAACACTCCCGGGGTCAGACAAACAGTGAATCTCCCTCCACGCCGTCCCATCACACAATCCCGGGGTCAGACACAGAGAGATTATTCCTCTACACGGTCCCATCAAACCTTCCCGGGGTCAGACACAGAGTGAATTTATATCCACACCGTCACATCATACACTCCCGGTGTCAGATCAGAGTGATTATTCCTCTACACTCTACCATCAAACACTCCGTGGGTCAGACACACAGTGATTATTCCTCTACACGGTCGCATCAAACACTCCCGGGGTCAGACACAGAGTGATTATTCCTCTACACGGTCCCATCAAACACTCCCGGGGTCAGACGCAGAGTGAATTTATATCCACACCGTCCCATCATACACTCCCGGGGTCAGATACAGAGTGATTATTCCTCTAGACGGTCCAATCAAAAACTCCCGGGGTCAGACACAGAGTGATTTTTCCTCTAAACGGTCCCATCAAACACTCCCGGGGTCAGACACAGAGTGAATCTCCCTCCACGCCGTCCCATCACACACTCCCGGGGTCAGACACAGAGTGATTATTCCTCTACACGGTCCCATCAAACACTCCCGGGGTCAGACACAGAGTGATTATTCCTCAACACGAGCCCATCAAACACTCCCGGGGTCAGACACAGAGTGAATTTATATCCACTCCGTCCCATCATACACTCCCGGGGTCAGACACAGAGTGAATCTCCCTCCACACCGTCCCATCACACACTCCGTGGTCAGACTCAGAGTGATTATTCCTCTACACGGTCCCATCACACACTCCCGTGGTCAGACACAGTATGATTATTCCTCTCCACGGTCCCATCAAACACTCCCGGGGTCAGACACAGACTGAATCTCCCTCCACACCGTCCCATCGCACTCTCCCGGTGTCAGACACAGTGTGATTATTCCTCTACACGGTCCCATCACACACTCCCTGGGTCAGACACAGAGTGATTCTCCGTACACACCGTCCCATCACACACTCCCGTGGTCAGACACAGTATGATTATTCCTCTCCACGGTCCCATCACACACTCCCGGGGTCTGACACAGAGAGATTATTCCTCTACACGGTCCCATCAAACACTCCCGGGGTCAGACACAGAGTGAATTTATATCCAAACCGTCCCATCATACAGTCCCGGGGTCAGACACAGAGTGATTATTCCTCTACACTGTACCATCAAACACTCCGTGGGTCAGACACAGAGTGATTATTCCTCTACACGGTCCCATCAAACACTGCCGGGGTCAGACACAGAGTGATTATTCCTCTACACGGTCCCATCAAACACTCCCGGGGTCAGACGCAGAGTGAATTTATATCAACACCGTCCCATCATACACTCCCGGGGTCAGACACAGAGTGATTATTCCTCTACACTGTACCATCAAACACTCCGTGGGTCAGACACAGAGTGATTATTCCTCTACACGATCCCATCAAACACTCCCTGCGTCAGACACAGAGTGATTATTCCTCTACACGGTCCCATCAAACACTCCCGGGGCCAGGCACAGAGTGATTTTTCCTCTACACGGTCCCATCAAACACTCCCGGGGTCAGACACAGACTGAATCTCCCTCCACACCGTCCCATCACACACTCCCGTGGTCAGAGACAGAGTGATTATTCCTATACACGGTCCCATCAAACACTCCCGGGGGTCAGACACAGAGCGATTATTCCTCTACACGTTAACATCAAACACACCGTCGGTCAGACACACAGTGATTATTCCTCTACACGGTACCATCAAACACTCCCGGGGTCAGACACAGCGTGAATCTCCTTCCACACCGTTCCATCGCACTCTCCCGGTGTCAGACACAGTGTGATTATTCCTCTACACTGTCCCAACCAACACTCCCGGGGTCAGACACAGAGTGTTTATTCCTCTGCACGGTCCCATCAAACACACCCGGGGTCAGACACGGAGTGAATATATATCCAAACCGTCCCATCATACACTCCCGGGGTCAGACACAGAGTGATTATTCCTCTACACTGTACCATCAAACACTCCGTGGGTCAGACACACAATGATTATTCCTCTACACGGTCCCAACAAACACTCCCGGGGTCAGACAAAGAGTGAATCTCCGTACACACCGTCCCATCACACACTCCCGTGGTCAGACACAGTATGATTATTCCTCTCCACGGTCCCATCACACACTCTCGGGGTCTGACACAGAGAGATTATTCCTCTACACGGTCCCATCAAACACTCCCGGGGTCAGACACAGAGTGAATTTATATCCACACCGTCACATCATACACTCCCGGGGTCAGACACAGAGTGATTATTCCTCTACACTGTACCATCAAACACTCCGTGGGTCAGACACAGAGTGATTATTCCTCTACACGGTCCAATCAAACACTCCCGGGGTCAGACACAGAGTGATTATTCCTCTACACCGTCCCATCAAACACTCCCGGGGTCAGACACAGAGTGATTATTCCTCTACACGGTCCCATCAAACACTCCCGGGGTCAGACACAGAGTGATTTTTCCTCGACACGGTCCCATCAAACACTCCCGGGGTCAGACACAGAGTGATTATTCCTCTACACGGTCCCATCACACACGCCTGGGGTCTGACACAGAATGAAACTCCCGCCACACTGTCCAATCACACGCTCCCGGGGTCAAACACAGAGTGAATCTTCCTCTACACAGCCCATCACACACTAACTGGGTCAGACACAGAGTGATTCTCCGTACACACCGTCCCATCACACACTCCCGTGGTCAGACACAGTATGATTATTCCTCTCCACGGTCCCATTACCCACTCCCGGGTCTGACACAGAGAGATTATTCCTCTACACGGTCCCATCAAACACTCCCGGGGTCAGACACAGAGTGATTATTCCTCTACACGGTCCCATCAAACACTCCCGGGGTCAGACGCAGAGTGAATTTATATCATCACCGACCCATCATACACTCCCGGGGTCAGACACAGAGTGATTATTCCTCTACACGGTCCCATCAAAAACTCCCGGGGTCAGACGCAGAGTGAATTTATATCAACACCTACCCATCATACACTCCCGGGGTCAGACACAGAGTGATTATTCCTCTACACGATCCCAGCAAACACTCCCGGGGTCAGACACAGAGTGATTATTCCTCTACACGGTCCCATCAAACACTCCCGGGGTCAGACACAGAGTGATTTTTCCTCTACACGATCCCAGCAAACACTCCCGGGGTCAGACACAGAGTGATTATTCCTCTACACGGTCCCATCAAACACTCCCGGGGTCAGACACAGAGTGATTTTTCCTCGACACGGTCCCATCAAATACTCCCGGGGTCAGACACAGAGTGATAATTCCTCTACACGGTCCCATCACACACGCCCGGGGTCTGACACAGAATGATACTCCCGCCACACTGTCCCATCACACGCTCCCGGGGTCAAACACAGAGTGAATCTTCCTCTACACAGCCCATCACACGCTCCCTGGGTCAGACACAGCGTGAATCTCCCTCCACACCGTCCCAACACACACTCCCGTGTCAGACACAGACTGATTATTCCTCTACACGGTCCCATCAAACACTCCCGGGGTCAGACACAGAGTGATTATTCCTCTACACGGTCCCATCACACACGCCTGGGGTCTGACACAGAATGAAACTCCCGCCACACTGTCCAATCACACGCTCCCGGGGTCAAACACAGAGTGAATCTTCCTCTACACAGCCCATCACACACTCCCTGGGTCAGACACAGAGTGATTCTCCGTACACACCGTCCCATCACACACTCCCGTGGTCAGACACAGTATGATTATGCCTCTCCACGGTCCCATCACCCACTCCCGGGGTCTGACACAGAGAGATTATTCCTCTACACGGTCCCATCAAACACTCCCGGGGTCAGACACAGAGTGATTATTCCTCTACACGGTCCCATCAAACACTCCCGGGGTCAGACGCAGAGTGAATTTATATCAACACCGTCCCATCATACACTCCCGGGGTCAGACACAGAGTGATTATTCCTCTACACGGTCCCATCAAACACTCCCGGGGTCAGACGCAGAGTGAATTTATATCAACACCGACCCATCATACACTCCCGGGGTCAGACACAGAGTGATTTTTCCTCGACACTGTACCATCAAACACTCCGTGGGTCAGACACAGAGTGATTATTCCTCTACACGGTCCCATCAAACACTCCCGGGGCCAGGCACAGAGTGATTTTTCATCTACACGGTCCCATCAAACACTCCCGTGGTCAGACACAGAGAGAATCTCCCTCCACGCCGTCCCATCACACACTCCCGGGGTCACACACAGAGTGATTTTTCCTCGACACGGTCCCATCAAATACTCCCGGGGTCAGACACAGAGTGATTATTCCTCTACACGGTCCCATCACACACGCCCGGGGTCTGACACAGAATGATACTCCCGCCACACTGTCCCATCACACGCTCCCGGGGTCAAACACAGAGTGAATCTTCCTCTACACAGCCCATCACACGCTCCCTGGGTCAGACACAGCGTGAATCTCCCTCCACACCGACCCAACACACACTCCCGGGTCAGACACAGACTGATTATTCCTCTACACGGTCCCATCATACACTCCCGGTGTCAGACACAGAGTGATTATTCCTCTACACTGTACCATCAAACACTCCGTGGGTCAGACACACAGTGATTATTCCTCTACACGGTCCCATCAAACACTCCCGGGGTCAGACAAACAGTGAATCTCCCTCCACGCCGTCCCATCACACAATCCCGGGGTCAGACACAGAGAGAATATTCCTCTACACGATCCCATCAAACCCTCCCGGGGTCAGACACAGAGTGAATTTATATCCACACCGTCCCATCATACACTCCCGGTGTCAGATCAGAGTGATTATTCCTCTACACTGTACCATCAAACACTCCGTGGGTCAGACACACAGTGATTATTCCTCTACACGGTCCCATCAAACACTCCCGGGGTCAGACACAGAGTGATTATTCCTCTACACGGTCCCATCAAACACTCCCGGGGTCAGACGCAGAGTGAATTTATATCCACACCGTGTCATCATACACTCCCGGGGTCAGATACAGAGTGATTATTCCTCTAGACGGTCCAATCAAAAACACCCGGGGTCAGACACAGAGTGATTTTTCCTCTAAACGGTCCCATCAAACACTCCCGGGGTCAGACACAGAGTGAATCTCCCTCCACGCCGTCCCATCACACACTCCCGGGGTTAGACACAGTGTGATTATTCCTCTACACGGTCCCAGCAAACACTCCCGGGGTCAGACACAGAGTGATTTTTCCTCGACACGGTCCCATCAAACACTCCAGGGGTCAGACACAGAGTGATTATTCCTCTACACGGTCCCATCACACACGCCCGGGGTCTGACACAGAATGATACTCCCGCCACAATGTCCAATCACACACTCCCGGGGTCAGACACAGAGTGATTATTCCTCAACACGAGCCCATCAAACACTCCCGGGGTCAGACACAGAGTGAATTTATATCCACTCCGTCCCAGCATACACTCCCGGGGTCAGACACAGAGTGAATCTCACTCCACACCGTCCCATCACACACTCCCGTGGTCAGACTCAGAGTGATTATTCCTCTACACGGTCCCATCACACACTCCCGTGGTCAGACACAGTATGATTATTCCTCTCCACGGTCCCATCAAACACTCCCGGGGTCAGACACAGACTGAATCTCCCTCCACACCGTCCCATCGCACTCTCCCGGTGTCAGACACAGTGTGATTATTCCTCTACACGGTCCCATCACACACTCCCTGGGTCAGACACAGAGTGATTCTCCGTACACACCGTCCCATCACACACTCCCGTGGTCAGACACAGTATGATTATTCCTCTCCACGGTCCCATCACACACTCCCGGGGTCTGACACAGAGAGATTATTCCTCTACACGGTCCCATCAAACACTCCCGGGGTCAGACACAGAGTGAATTTATATCCAAACCGTCCCATCATACAGTCCCGGGGTCAGACATAGAGTGATTATTCCTCTACACGGTCCCATCACACACGCCTGTGTTCTGACACAGAATGAAACTCCCGCCACACTGTCCAATCACACGCTCCCGGGGTCAAACACAGAGTGAATCTTCCTCTACACAGCCCATCACACACTCCCTGGGTCAGACACAGAGTGATTCTTCGTACACACCGTCCCATCACACACTCCCGTGGTCAGACACAGTATGATTATTCCTCTCCACGGTCCCATCACCCACTCCCGGGGTATGACACAGAGAGATTATTCCTCTACACGGTCCCATCAAACACTCCCGGGGTCAGACACAGAGTGATTATTCCTCTACACGGTCCCATCAAACACTCCCGGGGTCAGACGCAGTCTGAATTTATAAAACACCGACCCATCATACACTCCCGGGGTCAGACACAGAGTGATTATTCCTCTACACGGTCCCATCAAACACTCCCGGGGTCAGACGCAGAGTGAATTTATATCAACACCGACCCATCATACACTCCCGGGGTCAGACACAGAGTGATTTTTCCTCGACACTGTACCATCAAACACTCCGTGGGTCAGACACAGAGTGATTATTCCTCTACACGGTCCCATCAAACACTCCCGGGGCCAGGCACAGAGTGATTTTTCATCTACACGGTCCCATCAAACGCTCCCGTGGTCAGACACAGAGTGAATCTCCCTCCACGCCGTCCCATCACACACTCCCGGGGTCAGACACAGAGTGATTTTTCCTCGACACGGTCCCATCAAATACTCCCGGGGTCAGACACAGAGTGATTATTCCTCTACAAGGTCCCATCACACACGCCCGGGGTCTGACACGGAATGATACTCCCGCCACACTGTCCCATCACACGCTCCCGGCGTCAAACACAGAGTGAATCTTCCTCTACACCGCCCATCACACGCTCCCTGGGTCAGACACAGCGTGAATCTCCCTCCACACCGACCCAACACACACTCCCGGGTCAGACACAGACTGATTATTCCTCTACACGGTCCCATCATACACTCCCGGTGTCAGACACAGAGTGATTATTCCTCTACACGATCCCATTAAACCCTCCCGGGGTCAGACACAGAGTGAATTTATATCCACACCGTCCCATCATACACTCCCGGTGTCAGATCAGAGTGATTATTCCTCTACACTGTACCATCAAACACTCCGTGGGTCAGACACACAGTGATTATTCCTCTACACGGTCCCATCAAACACTCCCGGGGTCAGACACAGAGTGATTATTCCTCTACACGGTCCCATCAAACACTCCCGGGGTCAGACGCAGAGTGAATTTATATCCACACCGTGTCATCATACACTCCCGGGGTCAGATACAGAGTGATTATTCCTCTAGACGGTCCAATCAAAAACACCCGGGGTCAGACACAGAGTGATTTTTCCTCTAAACTGTCCCATCAAACACTCCCGGGGTCAGACACAGAGTGAATCTCCCTCCACGCCGTCCCATCACACACTCCCGGGGTTAGACACAGTGTGATTATTCCTCTACACGGTCCCAGCAAACACTCCCGGGGTCAGGCACAGAGTGATTATTCCTCAACACGAGCCCATCAAACACTCCCGGGGTCAGACACAGAGTGATTTTTCCTCGACACGGTCCCATCAAACACTCCCGGGGTCAGACACAGAGTGATTATTCCTCTACACGGTCCCATCACACAAGCCCGGGGTCTGACACAGAATGATACTCCCGCCACAATGTCCAATCACACACTCCCGGGGTCAGACACAGAGTGATTATTCCTCAACACGAGCCCATCAAACACTCCCGGGGTCAGACACAGAGTGAATTTATATCCACTCCGTCCCATCATACACTCCCGGGGTCAGACACAGAGTGAATCTCCCTCCACACCGTCCCATCACACACTCCCGTGGTCAGACTCAGAGTGATTATTCCTCTACACGGTCCCATCACACACTCCCGTGGTCAGACACAGTATGATTATTCCTCTCCACGGTCCCATCAAACACTCCCGGTGTCAGATCAGAGTGATTATTCCTCTACACTGTACCATCAAACACTCCGTGGGTCAGACACACAGTGATTATTCCTCTACACGGTCCCATCAAACACTCCCGGGGTCAGACACAGAGTGATTATTCCTCTACACGGTCCCATCAAACACTCCCGGGGTCAGACGCAGAGTGAATTTATATCCACACCGTGTCATCATACACTCCCGGGGTCAGATACAGAGTGATTATTCCTCTAGACGGTCCAATCAAAAACACCCGGGGTCAGACACAGAGTGATTTTTCCTCTAAACGGTCCCATCAAACACTCCCGGGGTCAGACACAGAGTGAATCTCCCTCCACGCCGTCCCATCACACACTCCCGGGGTTAGACACAGTGTGATTATTCCTCTACACGGTCCCAGCAAACACTCCCGGGGTCAGACACAGAGTGATTTTTCCTCGACACGGTCCCATCAAACACTCCAGGGGTCAGACACAGAGTGATTATTCCTCTACACGGTCCCATCACACACGCCCGGGGTCTGACACAGAATGATACTCCCGCCACAATGTCCAATCACACACTCCCGGGGTCAGACACAGAGTGATTATTCCTCAACACGAGCCCATCAAACACTCCCGGGGTCAGACACAGAGTGAATTTATATCCACTCCGTCCCATCATACACTCCCGGGGTCAGACACAGAGTGAATCTCACTCCACACCGTCCCATCACACACTCCCGTGGTCAGACTCAGAGTGATTATTCCTCTACACGGTCCCATCACACACTCCCGTGATCAGACACAGTATGATTATTCCTCTCCACGGTCCCATCAAACACTCCCGGGGTCAGACACAGACTGAATCTCCCTCCACACCGTCCCATCGCACTCTCCCGGTGTCAGACACAGTGTGATTATTCCTCTACACGGTCCCATCACACACTCCCTGGGTCAGACACAGAGTGATTCTCCGTACACACCGTCCCATCACACACTCCCGTGGTCAGACACAGTATGATTATTCCTCTCCACGGTCCCATCACACACTCCCGGGGTCTGACACAGAGAGATTATTCCTCTACACGGTCCCATCAAACACTCCCGGGGTCAGACACAGAGTGAATTTATATCCAAACCGTCCCATCATACAGTCCCGGGGTCAGACATAGAGTGATTATTCCTCTACACGGTCCCATCACACACGCCTGTGTTCTGACACAGAATGAAACTCCCGCCACACTGTCCAATCACACGCTCCCGGGGTCAAACACAGAGTGAATCTTCCTCTACACAGCCCATCACACACTCCCTGGGTCAGACACAGAGTGATTCTTCGTACACACCGTCCCATCACACACTCCCGTGGTCAGACACAGTATGATTATTCCTCTCCACGGTCCCATCACCCACTCCCGGGGTATGACACAGAGAGATTATTCCTCTACACGGTCCCATCAAACACTCCCGGGGTCAGACACAGAGTGATTATTCCTCTACACGGTCCCATCAAACACTCCCGGGGTCAGACGCAGAGTGAATTTATAAAACACCGACCCATCATACACTCCCGGGGTCAGACACAGAGTGATTATTCCTCTACACGGTCCCATCAAACACTCCCGGGGTCAGACGCAGAGTGAATTTATATCAACACCGACCCATCATACACTCCCGGGGTCAGACACAGAGTGATTTTTCCTCGACACTGTACCATCAAACACTCCGTGGGTCAGACACAGAGTGATTATTCCTCTACACGGTCCCATCAAACACTCCCGGGGCCAGGCACAGAGTGATTTTTCATCTACACGGTCCCATCAAACGCTCCCGTGGTCAGACACAGAGTGAATCTCCCTCCACGCCGTCCCATCACACACTCCCGGGGTCAGACACAGAGTGATTTTTCCTCGACACGGTCCCATCAAATACTCCCGGGGTCAGACACAGAGTGATTATTCCTCTACAAGGTCCCATCACACACGCCCGGGGTCTGACACGGAATGATACTCCCGCCACACTGTCCCATCACACGCTCCCGGCGTCAAACACAGAGTGAATCTTCCTCTACACCGCCCATCACACGCTCCCTGGGTCAGACACAGACTGATTATTCCTCTACACGGTCCCATCATACACTCCCGGTGTCAGACACAGAGTGATTATTCCTCTACACGATCCCATTAAACCCTCCCGGGGTCAGACACAGAGTGAATTTATATCCACACCGTCCCATCATACACTCCCGGTGTCAGATCAGAGTGATTATTCCTCTACACTGTACCATCAAACACTCCGTGGGTCAGACACACAGTGATTATTCCTCTACACGGTCCCATCAAACACTCCCGGGGTCAGACACAGAGTGATTATTCCTCTACACGGTCCCATCAAACACTCCCGGGGTCAGACGCAGAGTGAATTTATATCCACACCGTGTCATCATACACTCCCGGGGTCAGATACAGAGTGATTATTCCTCTAGACGGTCCAATCAAAAACACCCGGGGTCAGACACAGAGTGATTTTTCCTCTAAACTGTCCCATCAAACACTCCCGGGGTCAGACACAGAGTGAATCTCCCTCCACGCCGTCCCATCACACACTCCCGGGGTTAGACACAGTGTGATTATTCCTCTACACGGTCCCAGCAAACACTCCCGGGGTCAGGCACAGAGTGATTATTCCTCAACACGAGCCCATCAAACACTCCCGGGGTCAGACACAGAGTGATTTTTCCTCGACACGGTCCCATCAAACACTCCCGGGGTCAGACACAGAGTGATTATTCCTCTACACGGTCCCATCACACAAGCCCGGGGTCTGACACAGAATGATACTCCCGCCACAATGTCCAATCACACACTCCCGGGGTCAGACACAGAGTGATTATTCCTCAACACGAGCCCATCAAACACTCCCGGGGTCAGACACAGAGTGAATTTATATCCACTCCGTCCCATCATACACTCCCGGGGTCAGACACAGAGTGAATCTCCCTCCACACCGTCCCATCACACACTCCCGTGGTCAGACTCAGAGTGATTATTCCTCTACACGGTCCCATCACACACTCCCGTGGTCAGACACAGTATGATTATTCCTCTCCACGGTCCCATCAAACACTCCCGGGGTCAGACACAGACTGAATCTCCCTCCACACCGTCCCATCGCACTCTCCCGGTGTCAGACACAGTGTGATTATTCCTCTACACGGTCCCATCACACACTCCCTGGGTCAGACACAGAGTGATTCTCCGTACACACCGTCCCATCACACACTCCCGTGGTCAGACACAGTATGATTATTCCTCTCCACGGTCCCATCACACACTCCTGGGGTCTGACACAGAGAGATTATTCCTCTACACGGTCCCATCAAACACTCCCGGGGTCAGACACAGAGTGAATTTATATCCAAACCGTCCCATCATACAGTCCCGGGGTCAGACACAGAGTGATTATTCCTCTACACTGTACCATCAAACACTCCGTGGGTCAGACACAGAGTGATTATTCCTCTACACGGTCCCATCAAACACTGCCGGGGTCAGACACAGAGTGATTATTCCTCTACACGGTCCCATCAAACACTCCCGGGGTCAGACGCAGAGTGAATTTATATCAACACCGTCCCATCATACACTCCCGGGGTCAGACACAGAGTGATTATTCCTCTACACTGTACCATCAAACACTCCGTGGGTCAGACACAGAGTGATTATTCCTCTACACGATCCCATCAAACACTCCCGGCGTCAGACACAGAGTGATTATTCCTCTACACGGTCCCATCAAACACTCCCGGGGCCAGGCACAGAGTGATTTTTCCTCTACACGGTCCCATCAAACACTCCCGGGGTCAGACACAGACTGAATCTCCCTCCACACCGTCCCATCACACACTCCCGTGGTCAGAGACAGAGTGATTATTCCTATACACGGTCCCATCAAACACTCCCGGGGGTCAGACACATAGCGATTATTCCTCTACACGTTAACATCAAACACACCGTCGGTCAGACACACAGTGATTATTCCTCTACACGGTACCATCAAACACTCCCGGGGTCAGACACAGCGTGAATCTCCTTCCACACCGTCCCATCGCACTCTCCCGGTGTCAGACACAGTGTGATTATTCCTCTACACTGTCCCAACCAACACTCCCGGGGTCAGACACAGAGTGATTATTCCTCTGCACGGTCCCATCAAACACACCCGGGGTCAGACACGGAGTGAATATATATCCAAACCGTCCCATCATACACTCCCGGGGTCAGACACAGAGTGATTATTCCTCTACACTGTACCATCAAACACTCCGTGGGTCAGACACACAATGATTATTCCTCTACACGGTCCCAACAAACACTCCCGGGGTCAGACAAAGAGTGAATCTCCGTACACACCGTCCCATCACACACTCCCGTGGTCAGACACAGTATGATTATTCCTCTCCACGGTCCCATCACACACTCTCGGGGTCTGACACAGAGAGATTATTCCTCTACACGGTCCCATCAAACACTCCCGGGGTCAGACACAGAGTGAATTTATATCCACACCGTCACATCATACACTCCCGGGGTCAGACACAGAGTGATTATTCCTCTACACTGTACCATCAAACACTCCGTGGTTCAGACACAGTGTGATTATTCCTCTACACGTTCCAATCAAACACTCCCGGGGTCAGACACAGAGTGATTATTCCTCTACACCGTCCCATCAAACACTCCCGGGGTCTGACACAGATTGATTATTCCTCTACACGATCCCAGCAAACACTCCCGGGGTCAGACACAGAGTGATTATTCCTCTACACGGTCCCATCAAACACTCCCGGGGTCAGACACAGAGTGATTTTTCCTCGACACGGTCCCATCAAACACTCCCGGGGTCAGACACAGAGTGATTATTCCTCTACACGGTCCCATCACACACGCCTGGGGTCTGACACAGAATGAAACTCCCGCCACACTGTCCAATCACACGCTCCCGGGGTCAAACACAGAGTGAATCTTCCTCTACACAGCCCATCACACACTCCCTGGGTCAGACACAGAGTGATTTTTCCTCTAAACGGTCCCATCAAACACTCCCGGGGTCAGACACAGAGTGAATCTCCCTCCACGCCGTCCCATCACACACTCCCGGGGTCAGACACAGAGTGATTATTCCTCAACACGAGCCCATCAAACACTCCCGGGGTCAGACACAGAGTGAATTTATATCCACTCCGTCCCATCATACACTCCCGGGGTCAGCCACAGAGTGAATCTCCCTCCACACCGTCCCATCACACACTCCCGTGGTCAGACTCAGAGTGATTATTCCTCTACACGGTCCCATCACACACTCCCGTGGTCAGACAAAGTATGATTATTCCTCTCCACGGTCCCATCAAACACTCCCGGGGTCAGACACAGACTGAATCTCCCTCCACACCGTCCCATCGCACTCTCCCGGTGTCAGACACAGTGTGATTATTCCTCTACACGGTCCCATCACACACTCCCTGGGTCAGACACAGAGTGATTCTCCGTACACACCGTCCCATCACACACTCCCGTGGTCAGACACAGTATGATTATTCCTCTCCACGGTCCCATCACACACTCCCGGGGTCTGACACAGAGAGATTATTCCTCTACACGGTCCCATCAAACACTCCCGGGGTCAGACACAGAGTGAATTTATATCCAAACCGTCCCATCATACAGTCCCGGGGTCAGACACAGAGTGATTATTCCTCTACACTGTACCATCAAACACTCCGTGGGTCAGACACAGAGTGATTATTCCTCTACACGGTCCCATCAAACACTGCCGGGGTCAGACACAGAGTGATTATTCCTCTACACGGTCCCATCAAACACTCCCGGGGTCAGACGCAGAGTGAATTTATATCAACACCGTCCCATCATACACTCCCGGGGTCAGACACAGAGTGATTATTCCTCTACACTGTACCATCAAACACTCCCGGCGTCAGACACAGAGTGATTATTCCTCTACACGGTCCCATCAAACACTCCCGGGGCCAGGCACAGAGTGATTTTTCCTCTACACGGTCCCATCAAACACTCCCGGGGTCAGACACAGACTGAATCTCCCTCCACACCGTCCCATCACACACTCCCGTGGTCAGAGACAGAGTGATTATTCCTATACACGGTCCCATCAAACACTCCCGGGGGTCAGACACAGAGCGATTATTCCTCTACACGTTAACATCAAACACACCGTCGGTCAGACACACAGTGATTATTCCTCTACACGGTACCATCAAACACTCCCGGGGTCAGACACAGCGTGAATCTCCTTCCACACCGTCCCATCGCACTCTCCCGGTGTCAGACACAGTGTGATTATTCCTCTACACTGTCCCAACCAACACTCCCGGGGTCAGACACAGAGTGATTATTCCTCTGCACGGTCCCATCAAACACACCCGGGGTCAGACACGGAGTGAATATATATCCAAACCGTCCCATCATACACTCCCGGGGTCAGACACAGAGTGATTATTCCTCTACACTGTACCATCAAACCCTCCGTGGGTCAGACACACAATGATTATTCCTCTACACGGTCCCAACAAACACTCCCGGGGTCAGACAAAGAGTGAATCTCCGTACACACCGTCCCATCACACACTCCCGTGGTCAGACACAGTATGATTATTCCTCTCCACGGTCCCATCACACACTCTCGGGGTCTGACACAGAGAGATTATTCCTCTACACGGTCCCATCAAACACTCCCGGGGTCAGACACAGAGTGAATTTATATCCACACCATCACATCATACACTCCCGGGGTCAGACACAGAGTGATTATTCCTCTACACTGTACCATCAAACACTCCGTGGGTCAGACACAGAGTGATTATTCCTCTACACGGTCCAATCAAACACTCCCGGGGTCTGACACAGAGTGATTATTCCTCTACACGATCCCAGCAAACACTCCCGGGGTCAGACACAGAGTGATTATTCCTCTACACGGTCCCATCAAACACTCCCGGGGTCAGACACAGAGTGATTTTTCCTCGACACGGTCCCATCAAACACTCCCGTGGTCAGACACAGAGTGATTATTCCTCTACACGGTCCCATCACACACGCCTGGGGTCTGACACAGAATGAAACTCCTGCCACACTGTCCAATCACACGCTCCCGGGGTCAAACACAGAGTGAATCTTCCTCTACACAGCCCATCACACACTCCCTGGGTCAGACACAGAGTGATTCTCCGTACACACCGTCCCATCACACACTCCCGTGGTCAGACACAGTATGATTATTCCTCTCCACGGTCCCATTACCCACTCCCGGGTCTGACACAGAGAGATTATTCCTCTACACTGTCCCATCAAACACTCCCGGGGTCAGACACAGAGTGATTATTCCTCTACACGGTCCCATCAAACACTCCCGGGGTCAGACGCAGAGTGAATTTATATCAACACCGACCCATCATACACTCCCGGGGTCAGACACAGAGTGATTATTCCTCTACACGGTCCCATCAAACACTCCCGGGGTCAGACGCAGAGTGAATTTATATCAACACCTACCCATCATACACTCCCGGGGTCAGACACAGAGTGATTATTCCTCGACACTGTACCATCAAACACTCCGTGGGTCAGACACAGAGTGATTATTCCTCTACACGGTCCTATCAAACACTCCCGGGGACAGGCACAGAGTGATTTTTCATCTACACGGTCCCATCAAACACTCCCGGGGTCAGACACAGAGTGAATCTCCCTCCACGCCGTCCCATCACACACTCCCTGGGTCAGACACAGAGTGATTTTTCCTCGACACGGTCCCATCAAATACTCCCGGGGTCAGACACAGAGTGATAATTCCTCTACACGGTCCCATCACACACGCCCGGGGTCTGACACAGAATGATACTCCCGCCACACTGTCCCATCACACGCTCCCGGGTTCAAACACAGAGTGAATCTTCCTCTACACAGCCCATCACACGCTCCCTGGGTCAGACACAGCGTGAATCTTCCTCCACACCGTCCCAACACACACTCCCGGGTCAGACACAGACTGATTATTCCTCTACACGGTCCCATCAAACACTCCCGGGGTCAGACACAGAGTGATTATTCCTCTACACGGTCCCATCAAACACTCCCGGGGCCAGGCACAGAGTGATTTTTCATCTACACGGTCCCATCAAACACTCCCGTGCTCAGACACAGAGTGAATCTCCCTCCACGCCGTCCCATCACACACTCCCGGGGTCAGACGCAGAGTGAATTTATATCAACACCGACCCATCATACACTCCCGGGGTCAGACACACAGTGATTATTCCTCTACACGGTCCCATCAAACACTCCCGGGGCCAGGCACAGAGTGATTTTTCATCTACACGGTCCCAACAAACACTCCCGTGGTCAGACACAGAGTGAATCTCCCTCCACGCCGTCCCATCACACACTCCCGGGGTCAGACACAGAGTGATTTTTCCTCGACACGGTCCCATCAAATACTCCCGGGGTCAGACACAGAGTGATTATTCCTCTACACGGTCCCATCACACACGCCCGGGGTCTGACAAAGAATGATACTCCCGCCACACTGTCCCATCACACGCTCCCGGGGTCAAACACAGAGTGAATCTTCCTCTACACAGCCCATCACACGCTCCCTGGGTCAGACACCAGCGTGAATCTCCCTCCACACCGACCCAACACACACTCCCGGGTCAGACACAGACTGATTATTCCTCTACACGGTCCCATCATACACTCCCGGGGTCAGACACAGAGTGATTTTTCCTCGACACGGTCCCATCAAATACTCCCGGGGTCAGACACAGAGTGATTATTCCTCTACACGGTCCCATCACACACGCCCGGGGTCTGACAAAGAATGATACTCCCGCCACACTGTCCCATAACACGCTCCCGGGGTCAAACACAGAGTGAATCTTCCTCTACACAGCCCATCACACGCTCCCTGGGTCAGACACCAGCGTGAATCTCCCTCCACACCGACCCAACACACACTCCCGGGTCAGACACAGACTGATTATTCCTCTACACGGTCCCATCATACACTCCCGGTGTCAGACACAGAGTGATTATTCCTCTACACTGTACCATCAAACACTCCGTGGGTCAGACACACAGTGATTATTCCTCTACACGGTCCCATCAAACACTCCCGGGGTCAGACAAACAGTGAATCTCCCTCCACGCCGTCCCATCACACAATCCCGGGGTCAGACACAGAGAGAATATTCCTCTACACGATCCCATCAAACCATCCCGGGGTCAGACACAGAGTGAATTTATATCCACACCGTCCCATCATACACTCCCGGTGTCAGATCAGAGTGATTATTCCTCTACACTGTACCATCAAACACTCCGTGGGTCAGACACACAGTGATTATTCCTCTACACGGTCCCATCAAACACTCCCGGGGTCAGACACAGAGTGATTATTCCTCTACACAGTACCATCAAAAACTCCCGGGGTCAGACGCAGAGTGAATTTATATCCACACCGTCCCATCATACACTCCCGGGGTCAGATACAGAGTGATTATTCCTCTAGACGGTCCAATCAAAAACACCCGGGGTCAGACACAGAGTGATTTTTCCTCTAAACGGTCCCATCAAACACTCCCGGGGTCAGACACAGAGTGAATCTCCCTCCACGCCGTCCCATCACACACTCCCGGGGTCAGACACAGAGTGATTATTCCTCTACACGGTCCCAGCAAACACTCCCGGGGTCAGACACAGAGTGATTATTCCTCAACACGAGCCCATCAAACACTCCCGGGGTCAGACACAGAGTGATTTTTCCTCGACACGGTCCCATCAAACACTCCCGGGGTCAGACACAGAGTGATTATTCCTCTACACGGTCCCATCACACACGCCCGGGGTCTGACACAGAATGATACTCCCGCCACAATGTCCAATCACACGCTCCCGGGGTCAAACACAGAGTGAATCTTCCTCTACACTGCCCATCACACACTCCCTGGGTCAGACACAGAGTGATTCTCCGTACACACCGTCCCATCACACACTCCCGTGGTCAGACACAGTATGATTATTACTCTCCTCGGTCCCATCACCCACTCCCGGGGTCTGACACAGAGAGATTATTCCTCTACACGGTCCCATCACACACTCCCGGGGTCAGACACAGAGTGATTTTTCCTCGACACGGTCCCATCAAATACTCCCGGGGTCAGACACAGAGTGATTATTCCTCTACACGGTCCCTTCACACACGCCCGGGGTCTGACACAGAATGATACTCCCGCCACACTGTCCCATCACACGCTCCCGGGGTCAAACACAGAGTGAATCTTCCTCTACACAGCCCATCACACGCTCCCTGGGTCAGACACAGAGTGAATCTCCCTCCACACCGTCCCAACACACACTCCCGGTTCAGACACAGACTGATTATTCCTCTACACGGTCCCATCATACACTCCCGCGGTCAGACACAGAGTGATTATTCCTCTACACTGTACCATCAAACACTCCGTGGGTCAGACACACAGTGATTATTCCTCTACACGGTCCCATCAAACACTCCCGGGGTCAGACAAACAGTGAATCTCCCTCCACGCCGTCCCATCACACAATCCCGGGGTCAGACACAGAGTGATTATTCCTCTACACGGTCCTATCACACACGCCCGGGGTCTGACACAGAATGATACTCCCGCCACACTGTCCAATCACACGCTCCCGGGGTCAAACACAGAGTGAATCTTCCTCTACACAGCCCATCACACACTCCCTTGGTCAGACACAGAGTGATTCTCCGTACACACCGTCCCATCACACACTCCCGTGGTCAGACACAGTATGATTATTCCTCTCCACGGTCCCATCACACACTCCCGGGGTCTAACACAGAGAGATTATTCCTCTACACGGTCCCATCAAACACTCCCGGGGTCAGACACAGATTGAATTTATATCCAAACTGTCCCATCATACACTCCCGGGGTCAGACACAGAGTGATTATTCTTCTACACGGTCCCATCAAACCTTCCCGGGGTCAGACACAGAGTGAATTTATATCCACACCGTCACATCATACACTCCCGGTGTCAGATCAGAGTGATTATTCCTCTACACTGTACCATCAAACACTCCGTGGGTCAGACACACAGTGATTATTCCTCTACACGGTCGCATCAAACACTCCCGGGGTCAGACACAGAGTGATTATTCCTCTACACGGTCCCATCAAACACTCCCGGGGCCAAGCACAGAGTGATTTTTCCTCTACACGGTCCCATCAAACACTCCCGGTGTCAGACACAGAGTGAATCTCCCTCCACGCCGTCCCATCACACACTCCCGGGGTCAGACACAGAGTGATTTTTCCTCGACACGGTCCCATCAAATACTCCCGGGGTCAGACACAGAGTGATTATTCCTCTACAGGGTCCCTTCACACACGCCCGGGGTCTGACACAGAATGATACTCCCGCCACACTGTCCCATCACACGCTCCCGGGGTCAAACACAGAATGAATCTTCCTCTACACAGCCCATCACACGCTCCCTGGGTCAGACACAGAGTGAATCTCCCTCCACACCGTCCCAACACACACTCCCGGGTCAGACACAGACTGATTATTCCTCTACACGGTCCCATCATACACTCCCGGGGTCAGACACAGAGTGATTATTCCTCTACACTGTACCATCAAACACTCCGTGGGTCAGACACACAGTGATTATTCCTCTACACGGTCCCATCAAACACTCCCGGGGTCAGACAAACAGTGAATCTCCCTCCACGCCGTCCCATCACACAATCCCGGGGTCAGACACAGAGAGATTATTCCTCTACACGGTCCCATCAAACCTTCCCGGGGTCAGACACAGAGTGAATTTATATCCACACCGTCACATCATACACTCCCGGTGTCAGATCAGAGTGATTATTCCTCTACACTGTACCATCAAACACTCCGTGGGTCAGACACACAGTGATTATTCCTCTACACGGTCGCATCAAACACTCCCGGGGTCAGACACAGAGTGATTATTCCTCTTCACGTTCCCATCAAACACTCCCGGGGTCAGACGCAGAGTGAATTTATATCCACACCGTCCCATCATACACTCCCGGGGTCAGATACAGAGTGATTATTCCTCTAGACGGTCCAATCAAAAACTCCCGGGGTCAGACACAGAGTGATTTTTCCTCTAAACGGTCCCATCAAACACTCCCGGGGTCAGACACAGAGTGAATCTCCCTCCACGCCGTCCCATCACACACTCCCGGGGTCAGACACAGAGTGATTATTCCTCTACACGGTCCCATCAAACACTCCCGGGGTCAGACACAGAGTGATTATTCCTCAACACGAGCCCATCAAACACTCCCGGGGTCAGACACAGAGTGAATTTATATCCACTCCGTCCCATCATACACTCCCGGGGTCAGACACCGAGTGAATCTCCCTCCACACCGTCCCATCACACACTCCCGTGGTCAGACTCAGAGTGATTATTCCTCTACACGGTCCCATCACACACTCCCGTGGTCAGACACAGTATGATCATTCCTCTCCACGGTCCCATCAAACACTCCCGGGGTCAGACACAGACTGAATCTCCCTCCACACCGTCCCATCGCACTCTCCCGGTGTCAGACACAGTGTGATTATTCCTCTACACGGTCCCATCACACACTCCCTGGGTCAGACACAGAGTGATTCTCCGTACACACTGTCCCATCACACACTCCCGTGGTCAGACACAGTATGATTATTCCTCTCCACGGTCCCATCACACACTCCCGGGGTCTGACACAGAGAGATTATTCCTCTACACGGTCCCATCAAACACTCCCGGGGTCAGACACAGAGTGAATTTATATCCAAACCGTCCCATCATACAGTCCCGGGGTCAGACACAGAGTGATTATTCCTCTACACTGTACCATCAAACACTCCGTGGGTCAGACACAGAGTGATTATTCCTCTACACGGTCCCATCAAACACTGCCGGGGTCAGACACAGAGTGATTATTCCTCTACACGGTCCCATCAAACACTCCCGGGGTCAGACGCTGAGTGAATTTATATCAACACCGTCCCATCATACACTCCCGGGGTCAGACACAGAGTGATTATTCCTCTACACTGTACCATCAAACACTCCGTGGGTCAGACACAGAGTGATTATTCCTCTACACGATCCCATCAAACACTCCCGGCGTCAGACACAGAGTGATTATTCCTCTACACGGTCCCATCAAACACTCCCGGGGCCAGGCACAGACTGAATCTCCCTCCACACCGTCCCATCACACACTCCCGTGTTCAGAGACAGAGTGATTATTCCTATACACGGTCCCATCAAACACTCCCGGGGGTCAGACACAGAGCGATTATTCCTCTACACGTTAACATCAAACACACCGTCGGTCAGACACACAGTGATTATTCCTCTACACGGTACCATCAAACACTCCCGGGGTCAGACACAGCGTGAATCTCCTTCCACACCGTCCCATCGCACTCTCCCGGTGTCAGACACAGTGTGATTATTCCTCTACACTGTCCAAACCAACACTCCCGGGGTCAGACACAGAGTGATTATTCCTCTGCACGGTCCCATCAAACACACCCGGGGTCAGACACGGAGTGAATATATATCCAAACCGTCCCATCATGCACTCCCGGGGTCAGACACAGAGTGATTATTCCTCTACACGGTCCCATCAAACACTCCCGGGGTCAGACACAGAGTGATTATTCCTCGACACTGTCCCATCAAACACTCCCGGGGTCAGACACAGAGTGATTATTCCTCTACACGGTCCCATCACACACGCCTGGGGTCTGACACAGAATGAAACTCCCGCCACACTGTCCAATCACACGCTCCCGGGGTCAAACACAGAGTGAATCTTCCTCTACACAGCCCATCACACACTCCCTGGGTCAGACACAGACTGATTCTCCGTACACACCGTCCCATCACACACTCCCGTGGTCAGACACAGTATGATTATTCCTCTCCACGGTCCCATTACCCACTCCCGGGTCTGACACAGAGAGATTATTCCTCTACACGGTCCCATCAAAAACTCCCGGGGTCAGACGCAGAGTGAATTTATATCAACACCTACCCATCATACACTCCCGGGGTCAGACACAGAGTGATTATTCCTCTACACGATCCCAGCAAACACTCCCGGGGTCAGACACAGAGTGATTATTCCTCTACACGGTCCCATCAAACACTCCCGGGGTCAGACACAGAGTGATTTTTCCTCTACACGATCCCAGCAAACACTCCCGGGGTCAGACACAGAGTGATTATTCCTCTACACGGTCCCATCACACACTCCCGGGGTCAGACACAGAGTGATTTTTCCTCGACACGGTCCCATCAAATACTCCCGGGGTCAGACACAGAGTGATAATTCCTCTACACGGTCCCATCACACACGCCCGGGGTCTGACACAGAATGATACTCCCGCCACACTGTCCCATCACACGCTCCCGGGGTCAAACACAGAGTGAATCTTCCTCTACACAGCCCATCACACGCTCCCTGGGTCAGACACAGCGTGAATCTCCCTCCACACCGTCCCAACACACACTCCCTGGTCAGACACAGACTGATTATTCCTCTACACGGTCCCATCAAACACTCCCGGGGTCAGACACAGAGTGATTATTCCTCTACACGGTCCCATCACACACGCCTGGGGTCTGACACAGAATGAAACTCCCGCCACACTGTCCAATCACACGCTCCCGGGGTCAAACACAGAGTGAATCTTCCTCTACACAGCCCATCACACACTCCCTGGGTCAGACACAGAGTGATTCTCCGTACACACCGTCCCATCACACACTCCCGTGGTCAGACACAGTATGATTATTCCTCTCCACGGTCCCATCACACACTCCCGGGGTCTGACACAGAGAGATTATTCCTCTACACGGTCCCATCAAACACTTCCGGGGTCAGACACAGAGTGATTATTCCTCTACACGGTCCCATCAAACACTCCCGGGGTCAGACGCAGAGTGAATTTATATCAACACCGACCCATCATACACTCCCGGGGTCAGACACAGAGTGATTATTCCTCTACACGGTCCCATCAAACACTCCCGGGGTCAGACGCAGAGTGAATTTATATCAACACCGACCCATCATACACTCCCGGGGTCAGACACAGAGTGATTTTTCCTCGACACTGTACCATCAAACACTCCGTGGGTCAGACACAGAGTGATTATTCCTCTACACGGTCCCATCAAACACTCCCGGGGCCAGGCACAGAGTGATTTTTCATCTACACGGTCCCATCAAACACTCCCGTGGTCAGACACAGAGTGAATCTCCCTCCACGCCGTCCCATCACACACTCCCGGGGTCAGACACAGAGTGATTTTTCCTCGACACGGTCCCATCAAATACTCCCGGGGTCAGACACAGAGTGATTATTCCTCTACACGGTCCCATCACACACGCCCGGGGTCTGACACAGAATGATACTCCCGCCACACTGTCCCATCACACGCTCCCGGGGTCAAACACAGAGTGAATCTTCCTCTACACAGCCCATCACACGCTCCCTGGGTCAGACACAGCGTGAATCTCCCTCCACACCGACCCAACACACACTCCCGGGTCAGACACAGACTGATTATTCCTCTACACGGTCCCATCATACACTCCCGGTGTCAGAAACAGAGTGATTATTCCTCTACACTGTACCATCAAGCACTCCGTGGGTCAGACACACAGTGATTATTCCTCTACACGGTCCCATCAAACACTCCCGGGGTCAGTCAAACAGTGAATCTCCCTCCACGCCGTCCCATCACACAATCCCGGGGTCAGACACAGAGAGAATATTCCTCTACACGATCCCATCAAACCCTCCCGGGGTCAGACACAGAGTGAATTTATATCCACACCGTCCCATCATACACTCCCGGTGTCAGATCAGAGTGATTATTCCTCTACACTGTACCATCAAACACTCCGTGGGTCAGACACACAGTGATTATTCCACTACACGGTCCCATCAAACACTCCCGGGGTCAGACACAGAGTGATTATTCCTCTACACGGTCCCATCAAACACTCCCGGGGTCAGACGCAGAGTGAATTTATATCCACACCGTGTCATCATACACTCCCGGGGTCAGATACAGAGTGATTATTCCTCTAGACGGTCCAATCAAAAACACCCGGGGTCAGACACAGAGTGATTTTTCCTCTAAACGGTCCCATCAAACACTCCCGGGGTCAGACACAGAGTGAATCTCCCTCCACGCCGTCCCATCACACACTCCCGGGGTTAGACACAGTGTGATTATTCCTCTACATGGTCCCAGCAAACACTCCCGGGGTCAGACACAGAGTGATTATTCCTCAACACGAGCCCATCAAACACTCCCGGGGTCAGACACAGAGTGATTTTTCCTCGACACGGTCCCATCAAACACTCCCGGGGTCAGACACAGAGTGATTATTCCTCTACACGGTCCCATCACACACGCCCGGGGTCTGACACAGAATGATACTCCCGCCACAATGTCCAATCACACACTCCCGGGGTCAGACACAGAGTGATTATTCCTCAACACGAGCCCATCAAACACTCCCGGGGTCAGACACAGAGTGAATTTATATCCACTCCGTCCCATCATACACTCCCGGGGTCAGACACAGAGTGAATCTCCCTCCACACCGTCCCATCACACACTCCCGTGGTCAGACTCAGAGTGATTATTCCTCTACACGGTCCCATCACACACTCCCGTGGTCAGACACAGTATGATTATTCCTCTCCACGGTCCCATCAAACACTCCCGGGGTCAGACACAGACTGAATCTCCCTCCACACCGTCCCATCGCACTCTCCCGGTGTCAGACACAGTGTGATTATTCCTCTACACGGTCCCATCACACACTCCCTGGGTCAGACACAGAGTGATTCTCCGTACACACCGTCCCATCACACACTCCCGTGGTCAGACACAGTATGATTATTCCTCTCCACGGTCCCATCACACACTCCCGGGGTCTGACACAGAGAGATTATTCCTCTACACGGTCCCATCAAACACTCCCGGGGTCAGACACAGAGTGAATTTATATCCAAACCGTCCCATCATACAGTCCCGGGGTCAGACACAGAGTGATTATTCCTCTACACGGTCCCATCACACACGCCTGGGGTCTGACACAGAATGAAACTCCCGCCACACTGTCCAATCACACGCTCCCGGGGTCAAACACAGAGTGAATCTTCCTCTACACAGCCCATCACACACTCCCTGGGTCAGACACAGAGTGATTCTTCGTACACACCGTCCCATCACACACTCCCGTGGTCAGACACAGTATGATTATTCCTCTCCACGGTCCCATCACCCACTCCCGGGGTCTGACACAGAGAGATTATTCCTCTACACGGTCCCATCAAACACTCCCGGGGTCAGACACAGAGTGATTATTCCTCTACACGGTCCCATCAAACACTCCCGGGGTCAGACGCAGAGTGAATTTATAACAACACCGACCCATCATACACTCCCGGGGTCAGACACAGAGTGATTATTCCTCTACACGGTCCCATCAAACACTCCCGGGGTCAGACGCAGAGTGAATTTATATCAACACCGACCCATCATACACTCCCGGGGTCAGACACAGAGTGATTTTTCCTCGACACTGTACCATCAAACACTCCGTGGGTCAGACACAGAGTGATTATTCCTCTACACGGTCCCATCAAACACTCCCGGGGCCAGGCACTGAGTGATTTTTCATCTACACGGTCCCATCAAACACTCCCGTGGTCAGACACAGAGTGAATCTCCCTCCACGCCGTCCCATCACACACTCCCGGGGTCAGACACAGAGTGATTTTTCCTCGACACGGTCCCATCAAATACTCCCGGGGTCAGACACAGAGTGATTATTCCTCTACACGGTCCCATCACACACGCCCGGGGTCTGACACAGAATGATACTCCCGCCACACTGTCCCATCACACGCTCCCGGGGTCAAACACAGAGTGAATCTTCCTCTACACAGCCCATCACACGCTCCCTGGGTCAGACACAGCGTGAATCTCCCTCCACACCGACCCAACACACACTCCCGGGTCAGACACAGACTGATTATTCCTCTACACGGTCCCATCATACACTCCCGGTGTCAGACACAGAGTGATTATTCCTCTACACTGTACCATCAAACACTCCGTGGGTCAGACACACAGTGATTATTCCTCTACACGGTCCCATCAAACACTCCCGGGGTCAGACAAACAGTGAATCTCCCTCCACGCCGTCCCATCACACAATCCCCGGGTCAGACACAGAGAGAATATTCCTCTACACGATCCCATCAAACCCTCCCGGGGTCAGACACAGAGTGAATTTATATCCACACCGTCCCACCATACACTCCCGGTGTCAGATCAGAGTGATTATTCCTCTACACTGTACCATCAAACACCCCGTGGGTCAGACACACAGTGATTATTCCTCTACACGGTCCCATCAAACACTCCCGGGGTCAGACACAGAGTGATTATTCCTCTACACGGTCCCATCAAACACTCCCGGGGTCAGACGCAGAGTGAATTTATATCCACACCGTGTCATCATACACTCCCGGGGTCAGATACAGAGTGATTATTCCTCTAGACGGTCCAATCAAAAACACCCGGGGTCAGACACAGAGTGATTTTTCCTCTAAACTGTCCCATCAAACACTCCCGGGGTCAGACACAGAGTGAATCTCCCTCCACGCCGTCCCATCACACACTCCCGGGGTTAGACACAGTGTGATTATTCCTCTACACGGTCCCAGCAAACACTCCCGGGGTCAGACACAGAGTGATTATTCCTCAACACGAGCCCATCAAACACTCCCGGTGTCAGACACAGAGTGATTTTTCCTCGACACGGTCCCATCAAACACTCCCGGGGTCAGACACAGAGTGATTATTCCTCTACACGGTCCCATCACACACGCCCGGGGTCTGACACAGAATGATACTCCCGCCACAATGTCCAATCACACACTCCCGGGGTCAGACACAGAGTGATTATTCCTCAACACGAGCCCATCAAACACTCCCGGGGTCAGACACAGAGTGAATTTATATCCACTCCGTCCCATCATACACTCCCGGGGTCAGACACAGAGTGAATCTCCCTCCACACCGTCCCATCACACACTCCCGTGGTCAGACTCAGAGTGATTATTCCTCTACACGGTCCCATCACACACTCCCGTGGTCAGACACAGTATGATTATTCCTCTCCACGGTCCCATCAAACACTCCCGGGGTCAGACACAGACTGAATCTCCCTCCACACCGTCCCATCGCACTCTCCCGGTGTCAGACACAGTGTGATTATTCCTCTACACGGTCCCATCACACACTCCCTGGGTCAGACACAGAGTGATTCTCCGTACACACCGTCCCATCACACACTCCCGTGGTCAGACACAGTATGATTATTCCTCTCCACGGTCCCATCACACACTCCCGGGGTCTGACACAGAGAGATTATTCCTCTACACGGTCCCATCAAACACTCCCGGGGTCAGACACAGAGTGAATTTATATCCAAACCGTCCCATCATACAGTCCCGGGGTCAGACACAGAGTGATTATTCCTCTACACTGTACCATCAAACACTCCGTGGGTCAGACACAGAGTGATTATTCCTCTACACGGTCCCATCAAACACTGCCGGGGTCAGACACAGAGTGATTATTCCTCTACACGGTCCCATCAAACACTCCCGGGGTCAGACGCAGAGTGAATTTATATCAACACCGTCCCATCATACACTCCCGGGGTCAGACACAGAGTGATTATTCCTCTACACTGTACCATCAAACACTCCGTGGGTCAGACACAGAGTGATTATTCCTCTACACGATCCCATCAAACACTCCCTGCGTCAGACACAGAGTGATTATTCCTCTACACGGTCCCATCAAACACTCCCGGGGCCAGGCACAGAGTGATTTTTCCTCTACACGGTCCCATCAAACACTCCCGGGGTCAGACACAGACTGAATCTCCCTCCACACCGTCCCATCACACACTCCCGTGGTCAGAGACAGAGTGATTATTCCTATACACGGTCCCATCAAACACTCCCGGGGGTCAGAAACAGAGTGATTATTCCTCTACACTGTACCATCAAGCACTCCGTGGGTCAGACACACAGTGATTATTCCTCTACACGGTCCCATCAAACACTCCCGGGGTCAGTCAAACAGTGAATCTCCCTCCACGCCGTCCCATCACACAATCCCGGGGTCAGACACAGAGAGAATATTCCTCTACACGATCCCATCAAACCCTCCCGGGGTCAGACACAGAGTGAATTTATATCCACACCGTCCCATCATACACTCCCGGTGTCAGATCAGAGTGATTATTCCTCTACACTGTACCATCAAACACTCCGTGGGTCAGACACACAGTGATTATTCCACTACACGGTCCCATCAAACACTCCCGGGGTCAGACACAGAGTGATTATTCCTCTACACGGTCCCATCAAACACTCCCGGGGTCAGACGCAGAGTGAATTTATATCCACACCGTGTCATCATACACTCCCGGGGTCAGATACAGAGTGATTATTCCTCTAGACGGTCCAATCAAAAACACCCGGGGTCAGACACAGAGTGATTTTTCCTCTAAACGGTCCCATCAAACACTCCCGGGGTCAGACACAGAGTGAATCTCCCTCCACGCCGTCCCATCACACACTCCCGGGGTTAGACACAGTGTGATTATTCCTCTACATGGTCCCAGCAAACACTCCCGGGGTCAGACACAGAGTGATTATTCCTCAACACGAGCCCATCAAACACTCCCGGGGTCAGACACAGAGTGATTTTTCCTCGACACGGTCCCATCAAACACTCCCGGGGTCAGACACAGAGTGATTATTCCTCTACACGGTCCCATCACACACGCCCGGGGTCTGACACAGAATGATACTCCCGCCACAATGTCCAATCACACACTCCCGGGGTCAGACACAGAGTGATTATTCCTCAACACGAGCCCATCAAACACTCCCGGGGTCAGACACAGAGTGAATTTATATCCACTCCGTCCCATCATACACTCCCGGGGTCAGACACAGAGTGAATCTCCCTCCACACCGTCCCATCACACACTCCCGTGGTCAGACTCAGAGTGATTATTCCTCTACACGGTCCCATCACACACTCCCGTGGTCAGACACAGTATGATTATTCCTCTCCACGGTCCCATCAAACACTCCCGGGGTCAGACACAGACTGAATCTCCCTCCACACCGTCCCATCGCACTCTCCCGGTGTCAGACACAGTGTGATTATTCCTCTACACGGTCCCATCACACACTCCCTGGGTCAGACACAGAGTGATTCTCCGTACACACCGTCCCATCACACACTCCCGTGGTCAGACACAGTATGATTATTCCTCTCCACGGTCCCATCACACACTCCCGGGGTCTGACACAGAGAGATTATTCCTCTACACGGTCCCATCAAACACTCCCGGGGTCAGACACAGAGTGAATTTATATCCAAACCGTCCCATCATACAGTCCCGGGGTCAGACACAGAGTGATTATTCCTCTACACGGTCCCATCACACACGCCTGGGGTCTGACACAGAATGAAACTCCCGCCACACTGTCCAATCACACGCTCCCGGGGTCAAACACAGAGTGAATCTTCCTCTACACAGCCCATCACACACTCCCTGGGTCAGACACAGAGTGATTCTTCGTACACACCGTCCCATCACACACTCCCGTGGTCAGACACAGTATGATTATTCCTCTCCACGGTCCCATCACCCACTCCCGGGGTCTGACACAGAGAGATTATTCCTCTACACGGTCCCATCAAACACTCCCGGGGTCAGACACAGAGTGATTATTCCTCTACACGGTCCCATCAAACACTCCCGGGGTCAGACGCAGAGTGAATTTATAACAACACCGACCCATCATACACTCCCGGGGTCAGACACAGAGTGATTATTCCTCTACACGGTCCCATCAAACACTCCCGGGGTCAGACGCAGAGTGAATTTATATCAACACCGACCCATCATACACTCCCGGGGTCAGACACAGAGTGATTTTTCCTCGACACTGTACCATCAAACACTCCGTGGGTCAGACACAGAGTGATTATTCCTCTACACGGTCCCATCAAACACTCCCGGGGCCAGGCACTGAGTGATTTTTCATCTACACGGTCCCATCAAACACTCCCGTGGTCAGACACAGAGTGAATCTCCCTCCACGCCGTCCCATCACACACTCCCGGGGTCAGACACAGAGTGATTTTTCCTCGACACGGTCCCATCAAATACTCCCGGGGTCAGACACAGAGTGATTATTCCTCTACACGGTCCCATCACACACGCCCGGGGTCTGACACAGAATGATACTCCCGCCACACTGTCCCATCACACGCTCCCGGGGTCAAACACAGAGTGAATCTTCCTCTACACAGCCCATCACACGCTCCCTGGGTCAGACACAGCGTGAATCTCCCTCCACACCGACCCAACACACACTCCCGGGTCAGACACAGACTGATTATTCCTCTACACGGTCCCATCATACACTCCCGGTGTCAGACACAGAGTGATTATTCCTCTACACTGTACCATCAAACACTCCGTGGGTCAGACACACAGTGATTATTCCTCTACACGGTCCCATCAAACACTCCCGGGGTCAGACAAACAGTGAATCTCCCTCCACGCCGTCCCATCACACAATCCCCGGGTCAGACACAGAGAGAATATTCCTCTACACGATCCCATCAAACCCTCCCGGGGTCAGACACAGAGTGAATTTATATCCACACCGTCCCACCATACACTCCCGGTGTCAGATCAGAGTGATTATTCCTCTACACTGTACCATCAAACACCCCGTGGGTCAGACACACAGTGATTATTCCTCTACACGGTCCCATCAAACACTCCCGGGGTCAGACACAGAGTGATTATTCCTCTACACGGTCCCATCAAACACTCCCGGGGTCAGACGCAGAGTGAATTTATATCCACACCGTGTCATCATACACTCCCGGGGTCAGATACAGAGTGATTATTCCTCTAGACGGTCCAATCAAAAACACCCGGGGTCAGACACAGAGTGATTTTTCCTCTAAACTGTCCCATCAAACACTCCCGGGGTCAGACACAGAGTGAATCTCCCTCCACGCCGTCCCATCACACACTCCCGGGGTTAGACACAGTGTGATTATTCCTCTACACGGTCCCAGCAAACACTCCCGGGGTCAGACACAGAGTGATTATTCCTCAACACGAGCCCATCAAACACTCCCGGGGTCAGACACAGAGTGATTTTTCCTCGACACGGTCCCATCAAACACTCCCGGGGTCAGACACAGAGTGATTATTCCTCTACACGGTCCCATCACACACGCCCGGGGTCTGACACAGAATGATACTCCCGCCACAATGTCCAATCACACACTCCCGGGGTCAGACACAGAGTGATTATTCCTCAACACGAGCCCATCAAACACTCCCGGGGTCAGACACAGAGTGAATTTATATCCACTCCGTCCCATCATACACTCCCGGGGTCAGACACAGAGTGAATCTCCCTCCACACCGTCCCATCACACACTCCCGTGGTCAGACTCAGAGTGATTATTCCTCTACACGGTCCCATCACACACTCCCGTGGTCAGACACAGTATGATTATTCCTCTCCACGGTCCCATCAAACACTCCCGGGGTCAGACACAGACTGAATCTCCCTCCACACCGTCCCATCGCACTCTCCCGGTGTCAGACACAGTGTGATTATTCCTCTACACGGTCCCATCACACACTCCCTGGGTCAGACACAGAGTGATTCTCCGTACACACCGTCCCATCACACACTCCCGTGGTCAGACACAGTATGATTATTCCTCTCCACGGTCCCATCACACACTCCCGGGGTCTGACACAGAGAGATTATTCCTCTACACGGTCCCATCAAACACTCCCGGGGTCAGACACAGAGTGAATTTATATCCAAACCGTCCCATCATACAGTCCCGGGGTCAGACACAGAGTGATTATTCCTCTACACTGTACCATCAAACACTCCGTGGGTCAGACACAGAGTGATTATTCCTCTACACGGTCCCATCAAACACTGCCGGGGTCAGACACAGAGTGATTATTCCTCTACACGGTCCCATCAAACACTCCCGGGGTCAGACGCAGAGTGAATTTATATCAACACCGTCCCATCATACACTCCCGGGGTCAGACACAGAGTGATTATTCCTCTACACTGTACCATCAAACACTCCGTGGGTCAGACACAGAGTGATTATTCCTCTACACGGTCCCATCAAACACTCCCGGGGTCAGACGCAGAGTGAATTTATATCAACACCGTCCCATCATACACTCCCGGGGTCAGACACAGAGTGATTATTCCTCTACACTGTACCATCAAACACTCCGTGGGTCAGACACAGAGTGATTATTCCTCTACACGGTCCCATCAAACACTCCCGGGGCCAGGCACAGAGTGATTTTTCCTCTACACGGTCCCATCAAACACTCCCGGGGTCAGACACAGACTGAATCTCCCTCCACACCGTCCCATCACACACTCCCGTGGTCAGAGACAGAGTGATTATTCCTATACACGGTCCCATCAAACACTCCCGGGGGTCAGACACAGAGCGATTATTCCTCTACACGTTAACATCAAACACACCGTCGGTCAGACACACAGTGATTATTCCTCTACACGGTACCATCAAACACTCCCGGGGTCAGACACAGCGTGAATCTCCTTCCACACCGTCCCATCGCACTCTCCCGGTGTCAGACACAGTGTGATTATTCCTCTACACTGTCCCAACCAACACTCCCGGGGTTAGACACAGAGTGATTATTCCTCTGCACGGTCCCATCAAACACACCCGGGGTCAGACACGGAGTGAATATATATCCAAACCGTCCCATCATACACTCCCGGGGTCAGACACAGAGTGATTATTCCTCTACACGGTCCCATCACACACGCCCGGGGTCTGACACAGAATGATACTCCCGCCACAATGTCCAATCACACACTCCCGGGGTCAGACACAGAGTGATTATTCCTCAACACGAGCCCATCAAACACTCCCGGGGTCAGTCACAGAGTGAATTTATATCCACTCCGTCCCATCATACACTCCCGGGGTCAGACACAGAGTGAATCTCCCTCCACACCGTCCCATCACACACTCCCGTGGTCAGACTCAGAGTGATTATTCCTCTACACGGTCCCATCACACACTCCCGTGGTCAGACACAGTATGATTATTCCTCTCCACGGTCCCATCAAACACTCCCGGGGTCAGACACAGACTGAATCTCCCTCCACACCGTCCCATCGCACTCTCCCGGTGTCAGACACAGTGTGATTATTCCTCTACACGGTCCCATCACACACTCCCTGGGTCAGACACAGAGTGATTCTCCGTACACACCGTCCCATCACACACTCCCGTGGTCAGACACAGTATGATTATTCCTCTCCACGGTCCCATCACACACTCCCGGGGTCTGACACAGAGAGATTATTCCTCTACACGGTCCCATCAAACACTCCCGGGGTCAGACACAGAGTGAATTTATATCCAAACCGTCCCATCATACAGTCCCGGGGTCAGACACAGAGTGATTATTCCTCTACACGGTCCCATCACACACGCCTGGGGTCTGACACAGAATGAAACTCCCGCCACACTGTCCAATCACACGCTCCCGGGGTCAAACACAGAGTGAATCTTCCTCTACACAGCCCATCACACACTCCCTGGGTCAGACACAGAGTGATTCTTCGTACACACCGTCCCATCACACACTCCCGTGGTCAGACACAGTATGATTATTCCTCTCCACGGTCCCATCACCCACTCCCGGGGTCTGACACAGAGAGATTATTCCTCTACACGGTCCCATCAAACACTCCCGGGGTCAGACACAGAGTGATTATTCCTCTACACGGTCCCATCAAACACTCCCGGGGTCAGACGCAGAGTGAATTTATATCAACACCGACCCATCATACACTCCCGGGGTCAGACACAGAGTGATTATTCCTCTACACGGTCCCATCAAACACTCCCGGGGTCAGACGCAGAGTGAATTTATATCAACACCGACCCATCATACACTCCCGGGGTCAGACACAGAGTGATTTTTCCTCGACACTGTACCATCAAACACTCCGTGGGTCAGACACAGAGTGATTATTCCTCTACACGGTCCCATCAAACACTCCCGGGGCCAGGCACTGAGTGATTTTTCATCTACACGGTCCCATCAAACACTCCCGTGGTCAGACACAGAGTGAATCTCCCTCCACGCCGTCCCATCACACACTCCCGGGGTCAGACACAGAGTGATTTTTCCTCGACACGGTCCCATCAAATACTCCCGGGGTCAGACACAGAGTGATTATTCCTCTACACGGTCCCATCACACACGCCCGGGGTCTGACACAGAATGATACTCCCGCCACACTGTCCCATCACACGCTCCCGGGGTCAAACACAGAGTGAATCTTCCTCTACACAGCCCATCACACGCTCCCTGGGTCAGACACAGCGTGAATCTCCCTCCACACCGACCCAACACACACTCCCGGGTCAGACACAGACTGATTATTCCTCTACACGGTCCCATCATACACTCCCGGTGTCAGACACAGAGTGATTATTCCTCTACACTGTACCATCAAACACTCCGTGGGTCAGACACACAGTGATTATTCCTCTACACGGTCCCATCAAACACTCCCGGGGTCAGACAAACAGTGAATCTCCCTCCACGCCGTCCCATCACACAATCCCCGGGTCAGACACAGAGAGAATATTCCTCTACACGATCCCATCAAACCCTCCCGGGGTCAGACACAGAGTGAATTTATATCCACACCGTCCCATCATACACTCCCGGTGTCAGATCAGAGTGATTATTCCTCTACACTGTACCATCAAACACTCCGTGGGTCAGACACACAGTGATTATTCCTCTACACGGTCCCATCAAACACTCCCGGGGTCAGACACAGAGTGATTATTCCTCTACACGGTCCCATCAAACACTCCCGGGGTCAGACGCAGAGTGAATTTATATCCACACCGTGTCATCATACACTCCCGGGGTCAGATACAGAGTGATTATTCCTCTAGACGGTCCAATCAAAAACACCCGGGGTCAGACACAGAGTGATTTTTCCTCTAAACTGTCCCATCAAACACTCCCGGGGTCAGACACAGAGTGAATCTCCCTCCACGCCGTCCCATCACACACTCCCGGGGTTAGACACAGTGTGATTATTCCTCTACACGGTCCCAGCAAACACTCCCGGGGTCAGACACAGAGTGATTATTCCTCAACACGAGCCCATCAAACACTCCCGGGGTCAGACACAGAGTGATTTTTCCTCGACACGGTCCCATCAAACACTCCCGGGGTCAGACACAGAGTGATTATTCCTCTACACGGTCCCATCACACACGCCCGGGGTCTGACACAGAATGATACTCCCGCCACAATGTCCAATCACACACTCCCGGGGTCAGACACAGAGTGATTATTCCTCAACACGAGCCCATCAAACACTCCCGGGGTCAGACACAGAGTGAATTTATATCCACTCCGTCCCATCATACACTCCCGGGGTCAGACACAGAGTGAATCTCCCTCCACACCGTCCCATCACACACTCCCGTGGTCAGACTCAGAGTGATTATTCCTCTACACGGTCCCATCACACACTCCCGTGGTCAGACACAGTATGATTATTCCTCTCCACGGTCCCATCAAACACTCCCGGGGTCAGACACAGACTGAATCTCCCTCCACACCGTCCCATCACACACTCCCGTGGTCAGACACAGTATGATTATTCCTCTCCACGGTCCCATCACACACTCCCGGGGTCTGACACAGAGAGATTATTCCTCTACACGGTCCCATCAAACACTCCCGGGGTCAGACACAGAGTGAATTTATATCCAAACCGTCCCATCATACAGTCCCGGGGTCAGACACAGAGTGATTATTCCTCTACACTGTACCATCAAACACTCCGTGGGTCAGACACAGAGTGATTATTCCTCTACACGGTCCCATCAAACACTGCCGGGGTCAGACACAGAGTGATTATTCCTCTACACGGTCCCATCAAACACTCCCGGGGTCAGACGCAGAGTGAATTTATATCAACACCGTCCCATCATACACTCCCGGGGTCAGACACAGAGTGATTATTCCTCTACACTGTACCATCAAACACTCCGTGGGTCAGACACAGAGTGATTATTCCTCTACACGATCCCATCAAACACTCCCGGCGTCAGACACAGAGTGATTATTCCTCTACACGGTCCCATCAAACACTCCCGGGGCCAGGCACAGAGTGATTTTTCCTCTACACGGTCCCATCAAACACTCCCGGGGTCAGACACAGACTGAATCTCCCTCCACACCGTCCCATCACACACTCCCGTGGTCAGAGACAGAGTGATTATTCCTATACACGGTCCCATCAAACACTCCCGGGGGTCAGACACAGAGCGATTATTCCTCTACACGTTAACATCAAACACACCGTCGGTCAGACACACAGTGATTATTCCTCTACACGGTACCATCAAACACTCCCGGGGTCAGACACAGCGTGAATCTCCTTCCACACCGTCCCATCGCACTCTCCCGGTGTCAGACACAGTGTGATTATTCCTCTACACTGTCCCAACCAACACTCCCGGGGTCAGACACAGAGTGATTATTCCTCTGCACGGTCCCATCAAACACACCCGGGGTCAGACACGGAGTGAATATATATCCAAACCGTCCCATCATACACTCCCGGGGTCAGACACAGAGTGATTATTCCTCTACACTGTACCATCAAACACTCCGTGGGTCAGACACACAATGATTATTCCTCTACACGGTCCCAACAAACACTCCCGGGGTCAGACAAAGAGTGAATCTCCGTACACACCGTCCCATCACACACTCCCGTGGTCAGACACAGTATGATTATTCCTCTCCACGGTCCCATCACACACTCTCGGGGTCTGACACAGAGAGATTATTCCTCTACACGGTCCCATCAAACACTCCCGGGGTCAGACACAGAGTGAATTTATATCCACACCATCACATCATACACTTTAGGGGTCAGACACAGAGTGATTATTCCTCTACACTGTACCATCAAACACTCCGTGGGTCAGACACAGAGTGATTATTCCTCTACACGGTCCAATCAAACACTCCCGGGGTCAGACACAGAGTGATTATTCCTCTACACCGTCCCATCAAACACTCCCGGGGTCTGACACAGAGTGATTATTCCTCTACACGATCCCAGCAAACACTCCCGGGGTCAGACACAGAGTGATTATTCCTCTACACGGTCCCATCAAACACTCCCGGGGTCAGACACAGAGTGATGTTTCCTCGACACGGTCCCATCAAACACTCCCGGGGTCAGACACAGAGTGATTATTCCTCTACACGGTCCCATCACACACGCCTGGGGTCTGATACAGAATGAAACTCCCGCCACACTGTCCAATCACACGCTCCCGGGGTCAAACACAGAGTGATTCTCCGTACACACCGTCCCATCACACACTCCCGTGGTCAGACACAGTATGATTATTCCTCTCCACGGTCCCATTACCCACTCCCGGGTCTGACACAGAGAGATTATTCCTCTACACGGTCCCATCAAACACTCCCGGGGTCAGACACAGAGTGATTATTCCTCTACACGGTCCCATCAAACACTCCCGGGGTCAGACGCAGAGTGAATTTATATCAACACCGACCCATCATACACTCCCGGGGTCAGACACAGAGTGATTATTCCTCTACACGGTCCCATCAAACACTCCCGGGGTCAGACGCAGAGTGAATTTATATCAACACCTACCCATCATACACTCCCGGGGTCAGACACAGAGTGATTATTCCTCGACACAGTACCATCAAACACTCCGTGGGTCAGACACAGAGTGATTATTCCTCTACACGGTCCTATCAAACACTCCCGGGGCCAGGCACAGAGTGATTTTTCATCTACACGGTCCCATCAAACACTCCCGGGGTCAGACACAGAGTGAATCTCCCTCCACGCCGTCCCATCACACACTCCCTGGGTCAGACACAGAGTGATTTTTCCTCGACACGGTCCCATCAAATACTCCCGGGGTCAGACACAGAGTGATAATTCCTCTACACGGTCCCATCACACACGCCAAGGGTCTGACACAGAATGATACTCCCGCCACACTGTCCCATCACACGCTCCCGGGGTCAAACACAGAGTGAATCTTCCTCTACACAGCCCATCACACGCTCCCTGGGTCAGACACAGCGTGAATCTCCCTCCACACCGTCCCAACACAAACTCCCGGGTCAGACACAGACTGATTATTCCTCTACACGGTCCCATCAAACACTCCCGGGATCAGACACAGAGTGATTATTCCTCTACACGGTCCCATCACACACGCCTGGGGTCTGACACAGAATGAAACTCCCGCCACCCTGTCCAATCACACGCTCCCGGGGTCAAACACAGAGTGAATCTTCCTCTACACAGCCCATCACACACTCCCTGGGTCAGACACAGAGTGATTCTCCGTACACACCGTCCCATCACACACTCCCGTGGTCAGACACAGTATGATTATTCCTCTCCACGGTCCCATCACCCACTCCCGGGGTCTGACACAGAGAGATTATTCCTCTACACGGTCCCATCAAACACTCCCGGGGTCAGTCACAGAGTGATTATTCCTCTACACGGTCCCATCAAACACTCCCGGGGTCAGACGCAGAGTGAATTTATATCAACACCGACCCATCATACACTCCCGTGGTCAGACACAGAGTGATTATTCCTCGACACTGTACCATCAAACACTCCGTGGGTCAGACACACAGTGATTATTCCTCTACACGGTCCCATCAAACACTCCCGGGGCCAGGCACAGAGTGATTTTTCATCTACACGGTCCCATCAAACACTCCCGTGGTCAGACACAGAGTGAATCTCCCTCCACTCCGTCCCATCACACACTCCCGGGGTCAGACGCAGAGTGAATTTATATCAACACCGACCCATCATACACTCCCGGGGTCAGACACACAGTGATTATTCCTCTACACGGTCCCATCAAACACTCCCGGGGCCAGGCACAGAGTGATTGTTCATCTACACGGTCCCATCAAACACTCCCGTGGTCAGACACAGAGTGAATCTCCCTCCACGCCGTCCCATCACACACTCCCGGGGTCAGACACAGAGTGATTTTTCCTCGACACGGTCCCATCAAATACTCCCGGGGTCAGACACAGAGTGATTATTCCTCTACACGGTCCCATCACACACGCCCGGGGTATGACAAAGAATGATACTCCCGCCACACTGTCCCATCACACGCTCCCGGGGTCAAACACAGAGTGAATCTTCCTCTACACAGCCCATCACACGCTCCCTGGGTCAGACACCAGCGTGAATCTCCCTCCACACCGACCCAACACACACTCCCGGGTCAGACACAGACTGATTATTTCTCTACACGGTCCCATCATACACTCCCGGTGTCAGACACAGAGTGATTATTCATCTACACTGTACCATCAAACACTCCGTGGGTCAGACACACAGTGATTATTCCTCTACACGGTCCCATCAAACACTCCCGGGGTCAGACAAACAGTGAATCTCCCTCCACGCCGTCCCATCACACAATCCCGGGGTCAGACACAGAGAGAATATTCCTCTACACGATCCCATCAAACCATCCCGGGGTCAGACACAGAGTGAATTTATATCCACACCGTCCCATCATACACTCCCGGTGTCAGATCAGAGTGATTATTCCTCTACACTGTACCATCAAACACTCCGTGGGTCAGACACACAGTGATTATTCCTCTACACGGTCCTATCAAACACTCCCGGGGCCAGGCACAGAGTGATTTTTCATCTACACGGTCCCATCAAACACTCCCGGGGTCAGACACAGAGTGAATCTCCCTCCACGCCGTCCCATCACACACTCCCTGGGTCAGACACAGAGTGATTTTTCCTCGACACGGTCCCATCAAATACTCCCGGGGTCAGACACAGAGTGATAATTCCTCTACACGGTCCCATCACACACGCCCGGGGTCTGACACAGAATGATACTCCCGCCACACTGTCCCATCACACGCTCCCGGGGTCAAACACAGAGTGAATCTTCCTCTACACAGCCCATCACACGCTCCCTGGGTCAGACACAGCGTGAATCTCCCTCCACACCGTCCCAACACAAACTCCCGGGTCAGACACAGACTGATTATTCCTCTACACGGTCCCATCAAACACTCCCGGGATCAGACACAGAGTGATTATTCCTCTACACGGTCCCATCACACACGCCTGGGGTCTGACACAGAATGAAACTCCCGCCACCCTGTCCAATCACACGCTCCCGGGGTCAAACACAGAGTGAATCTTCCTCTACACAGCCCATCACACACTCCCTGGGTCAGACACAGAGTGATTCTCCGTACACACCGTCCCATCACACACTCCCGTGGTCAGACACAGTATGATTATTCCTCTCCACGGTCCCATTACCCACTCCCGGGGTCTGACACAGAGAGATTATTCCTCTACACGGTCCCATCAAACACTCCCGGGGTCAGTCACAGAGTGATTATTCCTCTACACGGTCCCATCAAACACTCCCGGGGTCAGACGCAGAGTGAATTTATATCAACACCGACCCATCATACACTCCCGGGGTCAGACACAGAGTGATTATTCCTCGACACTGTACCATCAAACACTCCGTGGGTCAGACACACAGTGATTATTCCTCTACACGGTCCCATCAAACACTCCCGTGGTCAGACACAGAGTGAATCTCCCTCCACTCCGTCCCATCACACACTCCCGGGGTCAGACGCAGAGTGAATTTATATCAACACCGACCCATCATACACTCCCGGGGTCAGACACACAGTGATTATTCCTCTACACGGTCCCATCAAACACTCCCGGGGCCAGGCACAGAGTGATTGTTCATCTACACGGTCCCATCAAACACTCCCGTGGTCAGACACAGAGTGAATCTCCCTCCACGCCGTCCCATCACACACTCCCGGGGTCAGACACAGAGTGATTTTTCCTCGACACGGTCCCATCAAATACTCCCGGGGTCAGACACAGAGTGATTATTCCTCTACACGGTCCCATCACACACGCCCGGGGTCTGACAAAGAATGATACTCCCGCCACACTGTCCCATCACACGCTCCCGGGGTCAAACACAGAGTGAATCTTCCTCTACACAGCCCATCACACGCTCCCTGGGTCAGACACCAGCGTGAATCTCCCTCCACACCGACCCAACACACACTCCCGGGTCAGACACAGACTGATTATTTCTCTACACGGTCCCATCATACACTCCCGGTGTCAGACACAGAGTGATTATTCCTCTACACTGTACCATCAAACACTCCGTGGGTCAGACACACAGTGATTATTCCTCTACACGGTCCCATCAAACACTCCCGGGGTCAGACAAACAGTGAATCTCCCTCCACGCCGTCCCATCACACAATCCCGGGGTCAGACACAGAGAGAATATTCCTCTACACGATCCCATCAAACCATCCCGGGGTCAGACACAGAGTGAATTTATATCCACACCGTCCCATCATACACTCCCGGTGTCAGATCAGAGTGATTATTCCTCTACACTGTACCATCAAACACTCCGTGGGTCAGACACACAGTGATTATTCCTCTACACGGTCCCATCAAACACTCCCGGGGTCAGACACAGAGTGATTATTCCTCTACACAGTCCCATCAAAAACTCCCGGGGTCAGACGCAGAGTGAATTTATATCCACACCGTCCCATCATACACTCCCGGGGTCAGATACAGAGTGATTATTCCTCTAGACGGTCCAATCAAAAACACCCGGGGTCAGACACAGAGTGATTTTTCCTCTAAACGGTCCCATCAAACACTCCCGGGGTCAGACACAGAGTGAATCTCCCTCCACGCCGTCCCATCACACACTCCCGGGGTCAGACACAGAGTGATTATTCCTCTACACGGTCCCAGCAAACACTCCCGGGGTCAGACACAGAGTGATTATTCCTCAACACGAGCCCATCAAACACTCCCGGGGTCAGACACAGAGTGATTTTTCCTCGACACGGTCCCATCAAACACTCCCGGGGTCAGACACAGAGTGATTATTCCTCTACACGGTCCCATCACACACGCCCGGGGTCTGACACAGAATGATACTCCCGCCACAATGTCCAATCACACGCTCCCGGGGTCAAACACAGAGTGAATCTTCCTCTACACAGCCCATCACACACTCCCTGGGTCAGACACAGAGTGATTCTCCGTACACACCGTCCCATCACACACTCCCGTGGTCAGACACAGTATGATTATTACTCTCCTCGGTCCCATCACCCACTCCCGGGGTCTGACACAGAGAGATTATTCCTCTACACGGTCCCATCACACACTCCCGGGGTCAGACACAGAGTGATTTTTCCTCGACACGGTCCCATCAAATACTCCCGGGGTCAGACACAGAGTGATTATTCCTCTACACGGTCCCTTCACACACGCCCGGGGTCTGACACAGAATGATACTCCCGCCACACTGTCCCATCACACGCTCCCGGGGTCAAACACAGAGTGAATCTTCCTCTACACAGCCCATCACACGCTCCCTGGTTCAGACACAGAGTGAATCTCCCTCCACACCGTCCCAACACACACTCCCGGGTCAGACAGAGACTGATTATTCCTCTACACGGTCCCATCATACACTCCCGGGGTCAGACACAGAGTGATTATTCCTCTACACTGTACCATCAAACACTCCGTGGGTCAGACACACAGTGATTATTCCTCTACACGGTCCCATCAAACACTCCCGGGGTCAGACAAACAGTGAATCTCCCTCCACGCCGTCCCATCACACAATCCCGGGGTCAGACACAGAGTGATTATTCCTCTACACGGTCCTATCACACACGCCCGGGGTCTGACACAGAATGATACTCCCGCCACACTGTCCAATCACACGCTCCCGGGGTCAAACACAGAGTGAATCTTCCTCTACACAGCCCATCACACACTCCCTTGGTCAGACACAGAGTGATTCTCCGTACACACCTTCCCATCACACACTCCCGTGGTCAGACACAGTATGATTATTCCTCTCCACGGTCCCATCACACACTCCCGGGGTCTGACACAAAGAGATTATTCCTCTACACGGTCCCATCAAACACTCCCGGGGTCAGACACAGATTGAATTTATATCCAAACTGTCCCATCATACACTCCCGGGGTCAGACACAGAGTGATTATTCTTCTACACGGTCCCATCAAACCTTCCCGGGGTCAGACACAGAGTGAATTTATATCCACACCGTCACATCATACACTCCCGGTGTCAGATCAGAGTGATTATTCCTCTACACTGTACCATCAAACACTCCGTGGGTCAGACACACAGTGATTATTCCTCTACACGGTCGCATCAAACACTCCCGGGGTCAGACACAGAGTGATTATTCCTCTACACGGTCCCATCAAACACTCCCGGGGCCAGGCACAGAGTGATTTTTCCTCTACACGGTCCCGTCAAACACTCCCGGTGTCAGACACAGAGTGAATCTCCCTCCACGCCGTCCCATCACACACTCCCGGGGTCAGACACAGAGTGATTTTTCCTCGACACGGTCCCATCAAATACTCCCGGGGTCAGACACAGAGTGATTATTCCTCTACACGGTCCCTTCACACACGCCCGGGGTCTGACACAGAATGATACTCCCGCCACACTGTCCCATCACACGCTCCCGGGGTCAAACACAGAATGAATCTTCCTCTACACAGCCCATCACACGCTCCCTGCGTCAGACACAGAGTGAATCTCCCTCCACACCGTCCCAACACACACTCCCGGGTCAGACACAGAGAGATTATTCCTCTACACGGTCCCATCAAACACTCCCGGGGTCAGACACAGAGTGAATTTATATCCAAACCGTCCCATCATACAGTCCCGGGGTCAGACACAGAGTGATTATTCCTCTACACGGTCCCATCAAACACTCCCGGGGTCAGACAAACAGTGAATCTCCCTCCACGCCGTCCCATCACACAATCCCGGGGTCAGACACAGAGAGATTATTCCTCTACACGGTCCCATCAAACCTTCCCGGGGTCAGACACAGAGTGAATTTATATCCACACCGTCACATCATACACTCCCGGTGTCAGATCAGAGTGATTATTCCTCTACACTGTACCATCAAACACACCATGGGTCAGACACACAGTGATTATTCCTCTACACGGTCGCATCAAACACTCCCGGGGTCAGACACAGAGTGATTATTCCTCTTCACGGTCCCATCAAACACTCCCGGGGTCAGACGCAGAGTGAATTTATATCCACACCGTCCCATCATACACTCCCGGGGTCAGATACAGAGTGATTATTCCTCTAGACGGTCCAATCAAAAACTCCCGGGGTCAGACACAGAGTGATTTTTCCTCTAAACGGTCCCATCAAACACTCCCGGGGTCAGACACAGAGTGAATCTCCCTCCACGCCGTCCCATCACACACTCCCGGGGTCAGACACAGAGTGATTATTCCTCTACACGGTCCCATCAAACACTCCCGGGGTCAGACACAGAGTGATTATTCCTCAACACGAGCCCATCAAACACTCCCGGGGTCAGACACAGAGTGAATTTATATCCACTCCGTCCCATCATACACTCCCGGGGTCAGACACCGAGTGAATCTCCCTCCACACCGTCCCATCACACACTCCCGTGGTCAGACTCAGAGTGATTATTCCTCTACACGGTCCCATCACACACTCCCGTGGTCAGACACAGTATGATCATTCCTCTCCACGGTCCCATCAAACACTCCCGGGGTCAGACACAGACTGAATCTCCCTCCACACCGTCCCATCGCACTCTCCCGGTGTCAGACACAGTGTGATTATTCCTCTACACGGTCCCATCACACACTCCCTGGGTCAGACACAGAGTGATTCTCCGTACACACTGTCCCATCACACACTCCCGTGGTCATACACAGTATGATTATTCCTCTCCACGGTCCCATCACACACTCCCGGGGTCTGACACAGAGAGATTATTCCTCTACACGGTCCCATCAAACACTCCCGGGGTCAGACACAGAGTGAATTTATATCCAAACCGTCCCATCATACAGTCCCGGGGTCAGACACAGAGTGATTATTCCTCTACACTGTACCATCAAACACTCCGTGGGTCAGACACAGAGTGATTATTCCTCTACACGATCCCATCAAACACTCCCGGCGTCAGACACAGAGTGATTATTCCTCTACAAGGTCCCATCAAACACTCCCGGGGCCAGGCACAGACTGAATCTCCCTCCACACCGTCCCATCACACACTCCCGTGTTCAGAGACAGAGTGATTATTCCTACACGGTCCCATCAAACACTCCCGGGGGTCAGACACAGAGCGATTATTCCTCTACACGTTAACATCAAACACACCGTCGGTCAGACACACAGTGATTATTCCTCTACACGGTACCATCAAACACTCCCGGGGTCAGACACAGCGTGAATCTCCTTCCACACCGTCCCATCGCACTCTCCCGGTGTCAGACACAGTGTGATTATTCCTCTACACTGTCCCAACCAACACTCCCGGGGTCAGACACAGAGTGATTATTCCTCTGCACGGTCCCATCAAACACACCCGGGGTCAGACACGGAGTGAATATATATCCAAACCGTCCCATCATACACTCCCGGGGTCAGACACAGAGTGATTATTCCTCTACACTGTACCATCAAACACTCCGTGGGTCAGACACACAATGATTATTCCTCTACACGGTCCCAACAAACACTCCCGGGGTCAGACAAAGAGTGAATCTCCGTACACACCGTCCCATCACACACTCCCGTGGTCAGACACAGTATGATTATTCCTCTCCACGGTCCCATCACACACTCTCGGGGTCTGACACAGAGAGATTATTCCTCTACACGGTCCCATCAAACACTCCCGGGGTCAGACACAGAGTGAATTTATATCCACACCGTCACATCATACACTCCCGGGGTCAGACACAGAGTGATTATTCCTCTACACTGTACCATCAAACACTCCGTGGGTCAGACACAGAGTGATTATTCCTCTACACGGTCCAATCAAACACTCCCGGGGTCAGACACAGAGTGATTATTCCTCTACACGGTCCCATCAATCACTCCCGGGGTCAGACACAGCGTGAATATCCTTCCACACCGTCCCATCGCACTCTCCCTGGGTCAGACACAGTGTGATTATTCCTCTACACTGTAGCAACCAACACTCCCGGGGTCAGACACAGAGTGATTATTCCTCTACACGGTCCCAGCAAACACTCCCGGGGTCAGACACAGAGTGATTATTCCTCAACACGAGCCCATCAAACACTCCCGGGTTCAGACACAGAGTGATTATTCCTCTACACGGTCCCATCACACACGCCCGGGGTCTGACACAGAATGATACTCCCGCCACAATGTCCAATCACACGCTCCCGGGGTCAAACACAGAGTGACTCTTCCTCTACACAGCCCATCACACACTCCCTGGGTCAGACACAGAGTGATTCTCCGTACACACCGTCCCATCACACACTCCCGTGGTCAGACACAGTATGATTATTCCTCTCCACGGTCCCATCACCCACTCCCGGGGTCTGACACAGAGAGATTATTCCTCTACACGGTCCCATCAAACACTCCCGGGGTCAGACACAGAGTGATTATTCCTCTACACGGTCCCATCAAACACTCCCGGGGTCAGACGCAGAGTGAATTTATATCGACACCGACCCATCATACACTCCCGGGGTCAGACACAGAGTGATTATTCCTCTACACGGTCCCATCAAACACTCCCGGAGTCAGACGCAGAGTGAATTTATATCAACACCGACCCATCATACACTCCCGGGGTCAGACACAGAGTTATTATTCCTCTACACTGTACCATCAAACACTCAGTGGGTCAGACACAGAGTGATTATTCCTCTACACGGTCCCATCAATCACTCCCGGGGCCAGGCACAGAGTGATTTTTCCTCTACACGGTCCCATCAAACACTCCCGGGGTCAGACACAGAGTGAATCTCCCTCCACGCCGTCCCATCACACACTCCCGGGGTCAGACACAGAGTGATTTTTCCTCTACACTGTACCATCAAACACTCCGTGGGTCAGACACAGAGTGATTATTCCTCTACACGGTCCCATCAAACACTCCCGGGGCCAGGCACAGAGTGATTTTTCCTCTACACGGTCCCATCACACGCTCCCGGGGTCAAACACAGAGTGAATCTTCCTCTACACAGCCCATCACACGCTCCCTGGGTCAGACACAGAGTGAATCTCCCTCCACACCGTCCCAACACACACTCCCGGGGTCAGACACAGAGTGATTATTCCTCTACACGGTCCCATCAAACACTCCCGGGGTCAGACACAGAGTGATTATTCCTCTACACGATCCCAGCAAACACTCCCGGGGTCAGACACAGAGTGATTATTCCTCTACACGGTCCCATCAAACAATCCCGGGGTCAGACACAGAGTGATTTTTCCTCGACACGGTCCCATCAAACACTCCCGGGGTCAGACACAGAGTGATTATTCCTCTACACGGTCCTATCACACACGCCCGGGGTCTGACACAGAATGATACTCCCGCCACACTGTCCAATCACACGCTCCCGGGGTCAAACACAGAGTGAATCTTCCTCTACACAGCTCATCACACACTCCCTTGGTCAGACACAGAGTGATTCTCCGTACACACCGTCCCATCACACACTCCCGTGGTCAGACACAGTATGATTATTCCTCTCCACGGTCCCATCACACACTCCCGGGGTCTGACACAGAGAGATTATTCCTCTACACGGTCCCATCAAACACTCCCGGGGTCAGACACAGATTGAATTTATATCCAAACTGTCCCATCATACACTCCCGGGGTCAGACACAGAGTGATTATTCCTCTACACGGTCCCATCAAACACTCCCGGGGTCAGACGCAGAGTGAATTTATATCAACACCGTCCCATCATACACTCCCGGGGTCAGACACAGAGTGTTTATTCCTCTACACTGTACCATCAAACACTCCGTGGGTCAGACACAGAGTGATTATTCCTCTACACGATCCCATCAAACACTCCCGGGGTCAGACACAGAGTGGTTATTCCTCTACACGGTCCCATCAAACACTCCCTGGGCCAGGCACAGAGTGATTTTTCCTCTACACGGTCCCATCAAACACTCCCGGGGTCAGACACAGAGTGAATCTCCCTCCACGCCGTCCCATCAAACACTCCCGGGGTCTGACACAGAGTGATTATTCCTCTACACGGTCCCATCAAACACTCCCGGGGTCAGACACAGAGTGAATTTATATCAACACCGTCGCATCATACACTCCCGGGGTCAGACACAGAGTGATTATTCCTCTACACTGTACCATCAAACACTCCGTGGGTCAGACACAGAGTGATTATTCCTCTACACGACCCATCAGACACTCCCGGGGTCAGACACTGAGTGATTATTCCACTACACAGTCCCATCAAACACTCCCGGGGTCAGACATAGAGTGATTATTCCTCAACACGGTCCCATCAAACACTCCCGGTGTCAGAAACAGAGTGATTATTCATCTACACGGTCCCATCAAACACTCCCGGGGTCAGACACAGAGTGATTATTCCTCTACACGATCCCATCAAACACTCCCGGGGTCAGACACAGAGTGAATTTATATCAACACCGTCCCATCATACACTCCCGGGGTCTGAAAAAGAGTGATTATTCCTCTACACGGTCCTATCACACACGCCCGGGGTCTGACACAGAATGATACTCCCGCCACACTGTCCAATCACACGCTCCCGGGGTCATACACAGAGTGAATCTTCCTCTACACAGACCATCACACACTCCCTTGGTCAGACACAGAGTGATTCTCCGTACACACCGTCCCATCACACACTCCCGTGGTCAGACACAGAGTGATTATTCCTCTACACGGTCCCATCAAACACTCCCGGGGTCAGGCACAGAGTGATTTTTCCTCTACACGGTCCCATCAAACGCTCCCGGGGTCAGACACAGAGTGATTATTCCTCTACACGGTCCCATCACACACGCCCGGGGTCTGACACAGAATGATACTCCCGCCACACTGTCCCATCACACGCTCCCGGGGTCAAACACAGAGTGAATCTTCCTCTACACAGCCCATCACACACTCCCTGGGTCAGACACAGAGAGATTCTCCCTCCACACCGTCCCATAAAACAATCCTGGGTCAGGCACAGAGTGAAAGTGCCTCCACACCGTCCTATCACACACTCCCGGGGTCAGTCAAAGTGAAGCTCCCTCCACACCGTCCCATCGCACTCTCCCTGGGTCAGACACAGTGTGATTATTCCTCTACACTGTAGCAACCAACACTCCCGGGGTCAGACACAGAGTGATTATTCCTCTACACGGTCCCAGCAAACACTCCCGGGGTCAGACACAGAGTGATTATTCCTCAACACGAGCCCATCAAACACTCCCGGGTTCAGACACAGAGTGATTATTCCTCTACACGGTCCCATCACACACGCCCGGGGTCTGACACAGAATGATACTCCCGCCACAATGTCCAATCACACGCTCCCGGGGTCAAACACAGAGTGACTCTTCCTCTACACAGCCCATCACACACTCCCTGGGTCAGACACAGAGTGATTCTCCGTACACACCGTCCCATCACACACTCCCGTGGTCAGACACAGTATGATTATTCCTCTCCACGGTCCCATCACCCACTCCCGGGGTCTGACACAGAGAGATTATTCCTCTACACGGTCCCATCAAACACTCCCGGGGTCAGACACAGAGTGATTATTCCTCTACACGGTCCCATCAAACACTCCCGGGGTCAGACGCAGAGTGAATTTATATCGACACCGACCCATCATACACTCCCGGGGTCAGACACAGAGTGATTATTCCTCTACACGGTCCCATCAAACACTCCCGGAGTCAGACGCAGAGTGAATTTATATCAACACCGACCCATCATACACTCCCGGGGTCAGACACAGAGTTATTATTCCTCTACACTGTACCATCAAACACTCAGTGGGTCAGACACAGAGTGATTATTCCTCTACACGGTCCCATCAAACACTCCCGGGGCCAGGCACAGAGTGATTTTTCCTCTACACGGTCCCATCAAACACTCCCGGGGTCAGACACAGAGTGAATCTCCCTCCACGCCGTCCCATCACACACTCCCGGGGTCAGACACAGAGTGATTTTTCCTCTACACTGTACCATCAAACACTCCGTGGGTCAGACACAGAGTGATTATTCCTCTACACGGTCCCATCAAACACTCCCGGGGCCAGGCACAGAGTGATTTTTCCTCTACACGGTCCCATCACACGCTCCCGGGGTCAAACACAGAGTGAATCTTCCTCTACACAGCCCATCACACGCTCCCTGGGTCAGACACAGAGTGAATCTCCCTCCACACCGTCCCAACACACACTCCCGGGGTCAGACACAGAGTGATTATTCCTCTACACGGTCCCATCAAACACTCCCGGGGTCAGACACAGAGTGATTATTCCTCTACACGATCCCAGCAAACACTCCCGGGGTCAGACACAGAGTGATTATTCCTCTACACGGTCCCATCAAACAATCCCGGGGTCAGACACAGATTGATTTTTCCTCGACACGGTCCCATCAAACACTCCCGGGGTCAGACACAGAGTGATTATTCCTCTACACGGTCCTATCACACACGCCCGGGGTCTGACACAGAATGATACTCCCGCCATACTGTCCAATCACACGCTCCCGGGGTCAAACACAGAGTGAATCTTCCTCTACACAGCTCATCACACACTCCCTTGGTCAGACACAGAGTGATTCTCCGTACACACCGTCCCATCACACACTCCCGTGGTCAGACACAGTATGATTATTCCTCTCCACGGTCCCATCACACACTCCCGGGGTCTGACACAGAGAGATTATTCCTCTACACGGTCCCATCAAACACTCCCGGGGTCAGACACAGATTGAATTTATATCCAAACTGTCCCATCATACACTCCCGGGGTCAGACACAGAGTGATTATTCCTCTACACGGTCCCATCAAACACTCCCGGGGTCAGACGCAGAGTGAATTTATATCAACACCGTCCCATCATACACTCCCGGGGTCAGACACAGAGTGTTTATTCCTCTACACTGTACCATCAAACACTCCGTGGGTCAGACACAGAGTGATTATTCCTCTACACGATCCCATCAAACACTCCCGGGGTCAGACACAGAGTGGTTATTCCTCTACACGGTCCCATCAAACACTCCCTGGGCCAGGCACAGAGTGATTTTTCCTCTACACGGTCCCATCAAACACTCCCGGGGTCAGACACAGAGTGAATCTCCCTCCACGCCGTCCCATCAAACACTCCCGGGGTCTGACACAGAGTGATTATTCCTCTACACGGTCCCATCAAACACTCCCGGGGTCAGACACAGAGTGAATTTATATCAACACCGTCGCATCATACACTCCCGGGGTCAGACACAGAGTGATTATTCCTCTACACTGTACCATCAAACACTCCGTGGGTCAGACACAGAGTGATTATTCCTCTACACGACCCATCAGACACTCCCGGGGTCAGACACTGAGTGATTATTCCACTACACAGTCCCATCAAACACTCCCGGGGTCAGACATAGAGTGATTATTCCTCAACACGGTCCCATCAAACACTCCCGGTGTCAGAAACAGAGTGATTATTCATCTACACGGTCCCATCAAACACTCCCGGGGTCAGACACAGAGTGATTATTCCTCTACACGATCCCATCAAACACTCCCGGGGTCAGACACAGAGTGAATTTATATCAACACCGTCCCATCATACACTCCCGGGGTCTGAAACAGAGTGATTATTCCTCTACACGGTCCTATCACACACGCCCGGGGTCTGACACAGAATGATACTCCCGCCACACTGTCCAATCACACGCTCCCGGGGTCATACACAGAGTGAATCTTCCTCTACACAGACCATCACACACTCCCTTGGTCAGACACAGAGTGATTCTCCGTACACACCGTCCCATCACACACTCCCGTGGTCAGACACAGAGTGATTATTCCTCTACACGGTCCCATCAAACACTCCCGGGGTCAGGCACAGAGTGATTTCTCCTCTACACGGTCCCATCAAACACTCCCGGGGTCAGACACAGAGTGATTATTCCTCTACACGGTCCCATCACACACGCCCGGGGTCTGACACAGAATGATACTCCCGCCACACTGTCCCATCACACGCTCCCGGGGTCAAACACAGAGTGAATCTTCCTCTACACAGCCCATCACACACTCCCTGGGTCAGACACAGAGAGAATCTCCCTCCACACCGTCCCATAAAACAATCCTGGGTCAGGCACAGAGTGAAAGTGCCTCCACACCGTCCTATCACACACTCCCGGGGTCAGTCAAAGTGAAGCTCCCTCCACACCGTCCCATCACACTCTCCTGGGTCAGACACAGCGTGAAGCTACCTCTACACCGTCCCATCACACCTTTCCGGGGTCACAAACATAGTGAATCTCCCTCTGCACCGTCCCATCAGACACTCCCGGGGTCAGTTAAAGCGAGAAGCTCCCTCCACACCGTCTCTTCACACACTCCCCGGGTCAGACACTGAGCCAAAGTGCCTCCACACCGCCCTATCTCACAGTCCCGGGATCAGACATAGTGAAGCTCCCTCCACAACGTCCCATTACACACTCCTGTGTCAGACACAGAGTGAATCTCTCTCCATACCGTCCCATCACACAGTCCCAGGGTCAGACGCAGTGTGAACCTGCCTCCACAGCGTCGCGTCACACAGTCCTGAAGTTAGACACTGGGTGACCCTTTGTCCGGACCGTCCTATCACGCTTACTCGGGTTGAGTCACAAACTGAAGCTTACTACCACTGTGTCCTTCAGAAACGACCATGTTCAGAAGCTCATTCCCTCTCACCAATCCCCAATACTCCGCCGTTCCTGAAGTCTTGAATTGTGAATCCGGCTCGGAGAATATGCCTGTGTTTGTGTTCAGTGGATGTGCAGGGAACAGGAGCGAATTGGAAAAAGGGTTTTGGTGGCAGCACGGGCGTCCTGGTGAGATAGCAGTCACTGGGATGAAATGTTGTCGATCTAAACGATCGGCCTGTTCACTCAGAACAAGGCAGAGGCTCAGAACCGAGAGATCGATATCCGGTGGAAGGGGGCTGGGTGGTGTAACACCAGACGTCACCTCACCACCCGCCCCACCTCGGCATAATTCCATATAAATAGTGAGAGAGGACGACGTGTGGTGCAGGAAGAGGGTTAATGGAACCTGCAGGAGATGGAGCGGGTGAGGGAGGCGGGGAGAGGAGTTGGAGAAGGAGTAGATAATAGAGATGGCACGGAGTGTAGGGACGGAGTGTTGATGGAGGCAAGGTGCGCAGAAGAAGCTGGCGGTGGCGGAAACGGGGAGGGCTGTAGGGGAAGTCGTGGATGACGGTGACGAGGATGGTCTGCTGGGGAGGGGGGTTGACAACGAACTGGAGACGGATAACTCAATGAACCAGCAACACCTTCTTCCACACCGCCAGAATATTCTTGAAAGCATCAGGACCAACTCCACATTTTTGTGGTATTTATTAGCTTTTTGCATTTGACATTAATTTTACATATTTGCACCCTACTGATTCTACAAAAGAACAAATCTCAGGTGGTCTAAGTCACAGATAATAAAACAGACCGTGAATCCGGTAGAAAAGATGCGATACAGGTAGGCAGGACATTTGACACGCTGGCCTTCATCAGTCAGGTCTCTGAGTCCGGGATTCGGAGGTCACGTTGCAGTTGCAGATGACGTCGGTCAGGCCGCACATGGACTATGGAGTTCAGTTCTGCTTGCCTTGCTCTAAGAGAAATCTCAACGAACTGGAAAGATTGCAGAGGGAGAATTCCGAGGATGCTGCTGGGACAGGAGCGACTGAGTTATGGAGCGTTGGGAATTCTGTTACCTTTTTCGGTGACCTTACAGGGGTATACAAAACCACGAGGGACACAGATACGGAGAATGCATGCACTCTATTTCCCCAGGACTGGGGTATTGGGAACATAACGCACATGATTGAGAGGAGAGAGGCTAAAGACAGAAGCTGGGAGCGATGTGGGTGAGATAAAAGAGACACAGTGGGATTTGGAGACTGGGCAGAGACAGAGTAGAGAATCGAGGGAGAGACCGGGAACAGAAGGGGGAATTGGTGGAAGGGGATGTAAGAAAGCGGGGTGAGGAAAATGGGGATGGAACAGAAGAGGCTGGAGTAGAGAGTGATGGGAGAGAGACATTAGATGGACGAGCGTAAAGAGAGGGCAAGATGTTGAGTAAGATTGCGATAGAAGGAAAGAGGAGAATAGCGTAAGGGTGAGGGGCAGCGTGGCAGAAGGGGTAGTGTAGTTAAGAGAAATGGGGGAGAAAGAGGGCTTTATCATGATGTTCAATTCGGTTCCACAGGTTGTTGACAGAGATCCTGAATCTTTTCAGAAATAACTGGGCACAAAGGTGCATACTTCTCACAGATGATGCGATAACGAACCTGACTGCAAGGTTTATTCTCACTGTCCTGTGTACATTTACCGCATTCGTCGTCTCCATCGATCATCCGGAACATGACATTCGAAGCCGCTTTCCTGTCAAAGAGGGGTAAACAATGTCAACGCACCTCCAGCAGTCAGTCCCCAAAACCACTGAAACCCTCCCTCGCCATTTGAGTACTGTTGGGGGGTGTTTGACAACCTGCCGGGGGGGGGGAATTCAGTGGCCGTGCCACCGGCACAGAGTCCGGCCCTGTAGCTCAGAAAGGTAAGGAAGGGAAGAGGAGGGAAGTAGTAATCGGAGACACGATAGTTAGGGGTTCAGACAGGCGATTCTGTGGACGCCATTGACCTGTGGCACCCCAACATCTCCCACAACCCCACTTTCCCAGCACAGCCCTGTGTCAGTCGCCACAGTAATCCATTGCCCCATTCTCCACCCACAGTTACTTCCGCCGTTGGGGATAATCAGAGAGGAAGAGGTGGAGAGTTTTTTTAAATACATCCATTTTAATCCGAGGAGCATTGCAGTACAGGTGGATGGAATTAAATCATGGAATGATACCTGGAAATATAATGTTGTCGCAATTAGTGAAACATGGTTGAAGGAGGATTGAAATTGGCAACTAAATGTACGTAAATTTCATACCTTCAGGTTATAGAATCGGAAGGGCAAGAGGGGGAGGTATTGCATTACCTGTCAGAGAAAATATCAGAGCGGTGGTTAGGCAGGATAGATTAGAGGGCTCGTCTAGGGAGTCTGCTTGGGTAGAAAAGTTGAATGGGGAAGGTGTGGTGACAATTATAGACAACCTAATGGGGAGCGAGAATTGGAGGAGCAAATTTGTAAGGAGATAGCAGATATTTGTAGTGATCACAAGGTTGTGATTGCGGGAGATCGTAATTGTCCACACTTAGACTGCGAAGCCCATTCTGTAAAAGGGCTGGGTGGCTTGGAGTTTGTAGAATGTGAGCAGGATAGTATTTAGCAACCATACATAGAGGTACCAACAGAGAAGGGGCAGTTTTGGATCTGCTGTTTGGGAATGAGACAGGACAGTCGACAGAGGTATGGTTTGGGGATCACTCCCGGTCCAGTGATCTCAATACCACTAGTTTCAATATAATTATGGAGAAGGATAGGACTGGACCCTGGTTTGAAATTTTTGATTGGAGAAGGGCTAACTTTGATGAGATGCGAATGTATTTAGAAGGAGAGGATAGGGACAATTTATTTTATGGGAAGGATGTAATAGAGAAGTGGAGTTCATTTAAAGTTAAAATTTGGAGGGTACAGAATCTTTATGTTCCTGCTCGATTGGAAGGAAAGGTTAACATTTTGAGAGAGCCATGGTTTTCAAGGTATATTGGAAACTTGGTTCGAAAGAAATGAGAGAGAGATCTGCAATAAATGTAGGTAGAATGGAGGAAATGTGTTGCTCGAAGAATATAAGAAATGTAAAAAGAATCTTAAATTAATCAGAAAAGCTAAAAGAAGATATGAGTTTGCATTGGCAAGTAAGGTTAAAATAAATCCAAAGGGTTTCTGCATGGACTAGAAGGGCCGAGATGTCCTGTTTCCGTGCTGTAATTGTTATATGCCTATATCGTTTGTACAGTTATATTAATAGCAAAAGGACCGTGAAGGATAACATAGGTCCCTTAGAGATTCAGAGTGGACAGCTATGTGTGGAGCCAAAAGAGATGGGGGAGATTTTGAACTATTTCTTTTCATCAGTATTCACTAAGGAGAAGGATTTTAAATTGTGTAAAGTAAGGTGAACCAGTAGCATAGTTATGAAAACTACGATGATAAAGAAGAGGAAGTACTGAATTTTTTTAAAGAATATAGAAGTCGATAGGTCTCCTGGTACTGACAGTTTTGTGTACAGTTCTGGTCATAAAATTATAGGGAAGATGACAACAATATACATAGAGTACAGAGGAGATTTACTAGAATGTCACCTGGGTTTCAGCCCCAAGCTTTCAGAGAAAGGTTGAACAAGTTGTTTTTACTCTTTGGAGCGTGGAAGGTTGAGGGGGGACTTGATAGAGGTATTTAAAATTTAAAAGAGTTGACGTAGTTAAGCTTATTTTTCCCATTCAGAGTAGACGAATTTCAAACTAGAGGACATGAGTTGAAAGTTAAGGGGCAAAAGTATAGGGGCAACACGACTAGGAACCTCTTTACTCAGAGAATGGCAGCTGTGTGGATCGTGTTTCCAGTAGAAGTAGTAGAGACAGATTCTATTTTGTCATTTATATAAAAATAGATAGGAAAATGGACAGGAATGGAATGGAGGGTATGGGCTGAGTGCAGGTAGGTGAGACTAGGTGAGAAAAAGCATTCGGTACGGACTAGGAGGGCAGGGATGGCCTGTTTCCGTGCTGTAATTGTTATGATTATCTTAATTTTACCGCACAGTCTCTACTAACAGCACGTGTCGATCCCCAAACAAATCCAATTGCCCATTCTCTCGCCGCAGAAATTTCTCTATCTTCAAGATTCCCCGATTGCCCACTCTCTTCCCATAGCCCTTGTCAGTCCACAAACTCATACCAATGCCCACTCCCTTTCGCAACCGGTGTTTGAAAACAAACTAATCCCACTGCACACAAACTTCCCGAAGCCTGTGACAGGCCCTAAAATAAATCCATTGCCCACTCGCTTCTCGCAGCCTGTATCAATCTGACGACCCAATTTCTCCCAGAAACTTGCAAGATCCCAAATCTTACACTTTTCTGCATTTTCCAATCCAGTATGAAATGCCTTGGCCGATGAGAGTTTTGCTAAAAAACTTCTGTGAAATTAAATTGCTATCATTAATGATTGAATTCGAGCAAAATGTAAGGAAAGTCCATTTATGTCTGACCCCAGGAGAGTGTGAAGAGATGGTGTTGAAGGTGCTGAATTCTGTGTCTCACCGCAGGAGAATCTGATGGCACGGTGTAGAGGGAGACTCACTCTGTGTCTGACCCCGTGAGTGTGTGATGGGACGGTGCGGAGGGAGATTCACTCTGTGTCTGACCCCGGGAGTGTGTGATGGGACGGCGTGGTGGGAGATTCACTCTGTGTCTGACCACAGGAGTGTGAGATGGGACGGTGTGGAGGGAGATACACTCTGAGTCGGACCCCGGGAGTGTGCGATGGGACGGTGTGGAGGGAGATTCACTCTCTGTCTGACCACAGGAGTGTGTGATGGGACGGTGTGGAGGGAGCCTCACTCTATGTCTGACCTCGGGAGTGTGTGATAAGACCTTATGGAGGGAGCTCTCTGTTTCCGATCACGAGAGTGTGTAAACTGACGGTGTGGACACTCAGTTTCTGAACCCGGAACAGTGTGATGGGGCAGTGAGGAGGAGATTCACTCCGTTTCTGACACCGGGATTGTGTCCTGCGACTAGAAGGAGGGAGTTTCACTTTGTGTCTGGCCGCGGAAGTGTGAGATCAAACGGTGTGGACGGAGCTTCACTCTGGCACGTCGATCAGACACGTACCTTTTCTTCTGCTGAATTTATTTGAAGAAGTTTAGAATCTGATTTCGAACAATACTGCTTCGCTTCATCGTAGGAAGTATTAACCGTGGATATAAAATAATACGGGCCTTCATTTCCGATCCAGTCCTGGCAAAACGCTTGCTCTGGAAATTAGGAACATGGAACAGTGAATCTCCCTGCGTACCGTACTTTGAACCCGATGTGTATCAGACACAGAAAGAGGATCACTCCTCATCGGCCCATCACACTGAACCGGTCAAATACAGAATAAAGATCCATCCTCACCGGTCCAATGAAAATTCCGAGCAAGTAACAGTGAATCCCCTACATCCGGCGTAAGACAGACATTGAATAATGAACCCTCCACACCGTCCGATCACACACTCCCGGGGTCAATCACAGAGGGAATCTCCATCCACACCGTCCCATCACACACTCCTGGGGTCAGACACAGAGTGAATCTCCCTCCACACCGTCCAATCACACATCCCGGGTTCAGACACAGAGTGAATCTCCCTCCACACCGTCCCATCACACTCTCGTCGGTTCAGACGCAGAGTGAATCTCCCTCCACACCGTCACATCACACACTCCCGGGTTCAAGCACAGAGTGAATCTCCATCAACATCGCCCCATCACACACTCCCGGGGTTAGACACAGAGTGAATCTCCCTCCACACCGTCCCATCACACACTCCCAGGGTTAGACACAGAATTAATCTCCCACCACACCGTCCCATCACACACTCCCGGGGTCAGACACAGAGTGAATCTCCCTCCACACCGTCCCAACACACACTCACGGGGTTAGATACAGAATTAATTTCCCTCCAAACCGTCCCATCACACACTCCAGTGGTCAGACACAGAACTAATCTCCCTCCACACCGTCCCATCACACATCCCGGGGTCAGACACAGAGTGAATCTCCCTCCACACCGTCCCATCACACTCTCGTCGGGTCAGACACAGAGTGAATCTCCCTCCATACCGTCACATCACACACTCCCGGGTTCAAACACAGAGTGAATCTCCCTCCACACCGTCCCATCACACACTCCCAGGGTTAGACACAGAATTAATCTCCCTCCACACCGTCACATCACACATCCCGGGGTCAGCCACAGAGTGAATCTCCCTGCACCCCGTCCCATCACATACACCCGGGGACAGACAGAGTGAATCTCCCTCCACGCCGTCACATCACACACTCCCCAGGTCAGACACAGAGTGAACCTCCCTCCACACCGTCCCGTCTCACACGCTCTCCAGATCAGACTCGCAATGAAACTATTCGGCACCGTCCCAACACAGGCACCCGGAGTCAGTTATAGAGTGAAGGTCCATGCAGACCATTCAATCACACCCTTCCTGATTGGGCAGTCAGAAATTTAGGTTCCATCCACAACGTCACGTCACACGCTCTCGGGGACAGACGAATAATGAAGCTCTTCTCCAACGGTTTCATTGTACTCTCCAAGTGTCAGTCACAGAGTGATGTTCCTTCCACACTGTCCCATCACACAATACCGGGGTCAGTCTCAGACTGAAGTTTTCTCTCCACCACACTATCACACACTCCTTGGGTCAATAATGTAGTGAAGCTCACTGCATGCTCTCCCATCAGCAAGTCCTGCGGACAAACACAGAGTGAGCCTTCCTCCACACTTCCAGAATACATCCTCCCCGTTGTCAGATAGGAATTGAAACACTGTCTGCACCATCCCGCCGCATACTTCCTTCGTCAGACACAGGATGCTGCTTCTTCTGTCCAATAAAATCAAATAACACAGGGGTCAGAAAACGAACGAAGCTCCCTACACACCGTCCAAGCACACACTCCCGGGAACAGAAACAGAGGTAAGCTGCCTTCACACCATCCCATCAAACACTCACGAGCCTAACACAGGGTAAATCTCCCTCCTTGCGTCCTCCTTACATCACCAGCCTCCTGGCGAGTCACAGAGCGAAGCTCCGCCCACGGCACACGGACTGTTTCAGACTCGATCCACAACATTCAATCGCAAAATCCGGTGTCACATAGAATGAACGTCCGTCTGCACTGTCCACCTCCCACAGTCCGGGAGTCAGACACAGTCCCTCTCTCTCCACGATACCATTTCTCCGGGAGTCATACACAGAGTGAAGCTCCTTCCACCCTGTCACATCACACAGTCCCGGATTCAGACACAGAGAGATGCTCCCTCTGTTCCGTCCCATCCCTCACTCTGTGATTCAGACGCAGAGTGAAGGCCCCGCTACACTGTGTCGTCGCACACTCCCCGATTCAGAGAGAAACACTCTGTCCACGGTGCCATAACACATTTCAGGGATGAATCTGTCTGGGCACTGTCCCATCACACAGTCCCTCTGTCAGTCACAGAGCGAAGCTGGATCCATACTGTTCCATCAGACATTCCCGGAGTGAGACATAGAGTCAAGCTGTAATGTTACATCTCACAATCCCGTGTTTAGACACAGAGTGAATCCCCCTCCACAATGTCCCATCACACTCTCCTGGATTCAGTGACAGAGGGCAACTCCCTCCATGCAGTTCCATCACACTCGCCGGGTCAAACACAGAGTGACTCACCGTCCATAACATCTCTTCACACACTCCCGATGTCAAGCAGTGTGACGCTTCCTCTCTCTATGCCTGTCCTGTGATGAGGAGCGGGGGAAAGAAGGGGATGATGTCTCACCTCTTATGCTGGTCAACAATTGACAGATTTGAGTCTTGGTTTCGTTGACAGATCTGTACTTCGTTTCCATCTCAGTGAACTGGTGACGGAGATCGTTGTGCATTCCTTTAAAGACGGACAGATTAGAGTTGAGCGCAGTAAGCTTGGATTGAAGTGTTGAGTTTATCTCAGGGCAGTTTCGGTCGGAGGTGAACTTACACTGACGAATCTGTGATACTGAGAGAGATGTTGAAGGATATTCAGTGTGTGCAGTGAAACATGAGTCAGCGTCACGCTACCGAACGGGTCACAAAGAGTTTTGCGTCAGTGTCACGGTGAAGGGTGTCACATTGAAATATGTGCTGGTGGCTCAGTGAGATGCGTCGTCTGTGTCACGCTGAGGGGTATATCAATGTGCTGGTGAAGGTTTTGTTGAGGTTACAATGGGGCTCTGCGTCATGTTTCTGTCACGGCGATGGTCGTGTAATTGTTGCGGTCAGGAATGTTCCTGTGTCTCGTTGATAGTCCTGACCGTGGAACGGTAACAACATTGTTGATGTTATGGTAAAAGACGTGTCGGTGTCAGGATGAGACTTGATTGTGTTACGGTAAAGGCCGTGTTTTTCTCTTAATCACTATTTGGTGTGCGTCCGTGTTATAGAACTTAGTACAGTACAGCACTGTTCAGGACCATTGGCCCACAATGTTGTGCCCACCCCTTAAACACTGCCTCCCATATAACCCACCACCTTAAAACCCTCCATATACCTGTCTAGTAGGCTTTTAAATATCACCTGTATGTCTGCCTTCACCACTGACTCAGGAAGTGCATTACACACTAACCGCGCTCTGACTGAAAAACCCTTCCTCTAGTATCCCCCTTGAATTTCACTCTCCTTATCTTAAAGCCATGTCCTCTTGTACTGAGCAGTGGTCCCCTGGGGAAGAGGGGCTGGCTGTTCACTCTATCTATTCCTCTTAATACCTTGTATACCTTTATCATGTCTCCTCCCTTCCTGCTTCTCGCCAGTAAAGTCCCGGCTCCCTTAATCTTTGATCATAACGCATACTCTCTAAAACAGGCAGCATCCTGGTAAATCTTCTCTGTACCTTTTCCAATGCTTCTACAACCTCCCTACAGTGAGGAGATCAGAACTGTACACCGGTACTCCAAGTGTGGACTAACCAGAGCTTTAGAGAGCTGCATCATTACTTCGCGACGCTTAAACTCTGTCCCTCGACTTATGAAAGCTAACAACCATAATCGTTCTTAACTACCCTATCTACCTGTGAGGCAACTTTCCCGGATCTGTGGACATGTACCCCCAGATCCCTCTGATCCTCCACACTACTAAGTATCCTGCCATTTACTTTGTACTCTGCCCTGGAGTTTGTCCTTCCAAAGTGTACCACCTCACACTTCTCCGGGTTGAACTCCATCTGTTACTTCTTAGCCCTCTTCTGCATCCTATCAATGTCTCTCTGAAATAATCTACAATCCTTAACACTATCCACAAGACCACCAACCTTTGTATCGTCTCCAAACTTGCCAACCCACCCTTCTGCCCCCACATCCATGTCATTAGTAAAATCACGAAAATCAGAGGTACTAGAACCGATCCTTGTGGAACGGCCCTTGTAGTCACGGCCTTCCAATCTGAAGGTACTCCCTCCACCAGGACACTCCGCTTTCTTCAGGCAAGCCAGTTGTGAATCCACCTGGCCAAACTTCCCTTGATCCTATGCCTTCTGACTTTCTGAATAAGCCTACAGTGTGGAACATAGAAAATGCCTTACTAAAATCCATGTATATCATATCCACTGCACTACCCCCATCTATATGACTTATCAAAGACTAAGTAGCTAGTGGTGGACCTGAGGAGGGCAAAAGAACCGGTGACCTCTGTTTCCATCCAATGGTCAGTGTGGACACGGTGGAGGATTACAAATACCTGGGGAGACGAATTTACAATAAACTGGACTGGTCAAAGAACACGGAGGCTGTCTACAAGAAGGATCAAGGACGTCTCTACTTCCTAAGGAGACTGAGGTCCTTCAACATCTGCCGGACGATGCTCAGGATGTTCTACGAGTCCGTGGTGGCCAGTGCTATCATGTTTGCTGCTGTGTGTGCTCGGGCAGCAGAGTGAGGGTAGCACACACCAACAGACTCAACAAACTCATTCGTAAGGCCAGTGATGTTGTGGGGGTGGAACTGGAGTCTCTGACGGTGGCGTCTGAAAAGAGGATGCTTTCCAAGTTGCAAGCCATCTTGGACAATGACTTCTATCCACTCCATAATGTACTGAATAGGCACAGGAGTACATTCAGCCAGAGACTCATTCAACCGAGATGTAAAACTGAGCGTCATAGGAAGTCATTCCTACCTGAGGCCATCAAAAGTTACAACTCCTCCTTCAGAGTGTCAGACACCCTGAGCCAATAGGCTGGTCTTGGGCTTATTTCCACTTGGCATGATTTTAAAATTATTTAATTATTTATGGTTTTATATTGCTATATTTCTTCACTATTCTTGATTGGTGCGGTTGAAACGAAACCCAATTTCCCCCGTGAACAATAGAGTACGTCAATCTGTCTGTCTATCACCTCCTCAAAGAGCTTCAAATAAATCTATCAGGCTTTTGAGGCACGATCTTCACAAAGTCATGCTGACTGTCCATGATTCTCTAAATGTCAATAGATTCTCTAAATGTCAATAGATTCTATCTCTAAGAATATTCGCCTCCCTCCAATCCTCACATACCATTCCCGTGGACAACGAGGACATAACGATCTTAACTAGAGTCTCAGCAATCTCTTCTTTCCCCTCGTGGAGCAGGCCTGGGGAATATTCCTACAGGCCCCTGGGACTTACCCATCTAAATGTATTTTAAGAACTCCAACACCTCCTCTCCCTTAATAGCAACATGCTCCAGAACATCAAACTCCCTCATATTGTCCTCACCGTAATCAAGTTCCCTCTCATTGTTGAATTGCGAAGAGAAGTATTCATTGAGGTCCTCGCTCACTTCCACAGCCTCCAGACAGGTCTTCCCACCTTCATCTCTAATCTGACCTACCTTCACTACTGTCACCCTTTTGTTTTTCACATAATTGAGGAATGCCTTGGTGTTTTCCTTTAGCCTACACGCAAGGGCCTTCTCTTGCTCCCTTCTTTTTGGCCACAACCCCTTTATCTCTTTTCTTACTGCCCTATTTTGCTCAATAGACCCATCTGATCCTAGCTTCCTATACCTCATGTACGCTGCCTTCTTCCATCGGTAAGGGGGGTTTTGGTTTCACTGTTGTGTTTTACAATCTCAGTATATTCCATTTTCTTACTTTACGGTCTGACTCCATCCGCAGACCTTTCCACTCACCATAGATCGAAAGACCGGTCACTGTCACGATGAGGGCGGCTGTAACTAGGCCGAGTAGGCAGATAAAACGGTACGGTCTATTTCCGAGCTTCACTTTCGACTCCCGCTCTTGCGCAGCTGTGGAGAGACCATACGAACATAAGATGATAATAAATACTTAAGACCATCGGAGCTACTTAATGAATACTTTACCTCATTAACTTAGTGACTGTGGTGACGACTTGCAGCAGACTGAAAAATCTGAACATGTAGATATTAAGAAAGAGGATGTAATGGAGCATTTGGAAAGCGTCGAGTTTGATAAATCGCCGGTACCGGACGAAATATATCCCAGGATGCAGTGGGAGGCGAGGGAAGAGATTGCTGAGGCTCTGGCGATGATCTTTGCATCATCAATGGAGACGTGAGAGGGTCCGGAGGATTGGAGGGTTGTGGATGTTTTTCCTTTATTCAAGAAAGGGAGACGAGATAACCCAGGAAATTATAGAGCAATGAGTCTTACGTCAGTGGTTAGTAAGTTGATGGAGAGGATCCTGAGAGGCAGGATTTATGAACATTTCGAGAGGTATAATATGATAAGCAGTTGTCAGCATGGCTTTGTTAAGGGCGGATCGTGCCGTCCGAGACTGATTGAATTTTTGTGGGGATGTGACTAAAGGAAAAGAAGCTGATGAAGGAAGAGCAGTTGATGTGGTGTATATGGATTCCAGCAAAGCATTTTATAAGGTACCCCATGCAAGGCTAACTGAGAAAGTAAGGAGGAATGGGATCCAAGGGGATATTGCTTTGTGGATCCATAACTGGCCTGCACACAGAAGGCAGAGATTGGTTGTAGACGGGTCATATTCTGCAAGGAAATCGGTCACCAGTGGAGTGCATCAGGGATGTGTTCTGGGACCCGTATTCTTCGTTACTTTTATAAATGAACTGGATGAAGAACTGGAGGGATGGGTTCGTAGGTTTGCTGATAGCACAATGTTTGGGGTTTTGTCGAAAGTGGGAGGGCTGTCAGAATTTACAGCAGGATGCGAAACCGGCTGAGAAGTGCAGATGGAGTTCAACCCAGTTCTGTGTGAAGTGCACGTCGAGTGATTCTGCAGATGGTGGAAATAAATAAAAACACAAAATGTTGGCAGAACTAAGCAGGCTAGACATGATCTATGGAAGGAAGTAGTGACGACGTTACGGGCCGAAACCCTTGTGAAGTTGTTCATTTTGACAGGTCAAATACGATGTCAGGATATACTATTAATGGTAAGACTCTTGGCAGTGTGGAGATTCAGAGGGATCATGGGGTCCTAGCTCAAAGCAGCTGCGCGGGATGACTCTGTGGTTAAGAATTCGCATGGTGTATTGGCCTTCATCAATCGTGGAATTGGGTTTAGGAGCCGAGAGGCAATGTTGCTGCTCTATAGGACCCTCGTCAGACGCTACCTGGAGTATTGTGCACTGTTCTGTTCGCCTCACTATAGGAAAGACGTGGAAGCCATAGAAAGTGAGCAGAGGAGATTGACAAGAATGTTTTCTGGATTTGAGAGCATTAGCCTTATGAGAATAGGTTGAGTGAACTAAGCCTTTTTTCCTTGGAGCGACGGAGGATGAGAGGTGACCTGAGAGAGGTGAACAAGATGATGAGAGGCATTGATCGTGCGGAGAGTCAGAGGGTTTTTCCCAGGACTGAAATCGCTCGCACGAGAGGAAGGGCTTTAAAGGTGCTTGGAAGCAGGTACAGAGGAGATGTCGCGGTATTTTTTTTTTACTCAGAGAGTGGTGAGTGCATGGAATAGGCTGCAGGCGGCGGTGTTGGAGGCGGAACCGAAAGGGTCTTTCATGGGTCTCCTGGATGGCTACATGGAGCTTAGAAACATAGAGGGCTATGGTTAAGTCCTAGGTTGTTCTGAGGTACGGACATGTTCGTCACAACTTTGTGGGCCGAAGAGCCTGTATTGTGTTGTATGTTTTCTGTTTCAATGTCTCCATATACATCACAAACAGGAGAGGTCCTGCAGAATAAAGCGTCACGGTAACAGAGAGAGGACAGTGCAGACAGACGATAAAGTGCAAGGGGCCACGACGATGCAGATCGTGAGGTCAGGAGTCCATCTGATCGTCCGGGGATGCCGTTCTATAATCCGATAGAAACGGGCCAGAATACGTTTTTGAGACTGGTCGGACGTGCGTTCGTACGTTTGTCCCCGATGGGAGGGAGTCGGACCGGGTTGGGTTTGGGACGATGGTTTTACTGGGTGCTTCACGGAGACAGCAAGAAATGCAGACAGTGTCCACAGAGAAAACATTTCAGATTTCCATCTTTGGAGTGGGACAGCAGGACGGCTGATTAGGATAGCGTATAGGACGTGATGCATAGGGACTTCAATGAGTTATTGTTGGGCTGCTCTGTATAAGGGGGTGGGGCCAGGGGAGATTAGACTGACCGATTTAATTGCAGAGGACCTGTTTGTCGTGATTGGTTGACAAAATGTAAACTGACTTTAACAACAAATGTCACAAGATCCCAGATGGTAGATCACTCTGGGAGATGGAAGAGAGGAAGGGAGGGAGAGACGGAGAAAGCAAGGAGCGGTGAGAGAGGGGGGAGGGGCAGATCCGGAGTGTGGAAGATGGAGAAGGGAGGGAGATACTGGATGGCCCGAGACCCACAGATTTATCGGGCAAATATGATCGGGAAGGACTGATCAGACACCGGTAGTAGATGTAATCTTCCTAGACTTTAACGAGGTATCAGATGGACATTAACAAGATCACTGCTCTGGAAGATGATGGTACAGGAGACGGGAGGTCACGCTGCAGATGTACAGTGACGCCGCTCTTGTTCAGAGTCGGTCGCCCTGATGTAGGAAAGGCCACTGTTTACGAGGATGTTTGGACTCGGGGGAGTGAGGCATAGAGAAAAGTCGGGCAGGTCGGGATTTTATTCCGTGGATCGCAATGGTGACCTTACTGAGTTGTATAAAACCACGAGGGGCGTACGTAGGGTGAAAGAGCACAGACGTTCCTCAGGTCTGGTGTATTGTTAACCAAAGGACAGAGGATTAAGGTGATAGTGGATGGCGTAGAAGGAGAGAGATGAGGTCAGGAGAAAGAAGGAGACAGACAGGTGCGGGAGAGGGGAAAAGTGAAAATGAGGAGGAGGGAATGGGAGGAGAGAGGGACAGAGTGGGGCGGAGGGGGACGAGTGGGGAGATCGGGTGCAAGAAGGGCTAGATGGCGAAAGGCTTGTAGGAGAGTGGTTGCGGAGAATCGGGAACCGAGTTGAGGAGGAGAGGGACAGAGAGAGTGAGGTGAGTATTGCATGACTGCTGTGGAGTGAGAGAAGGAGGAGAACGAGGATGTTGCCGGACTCGAGGTACTAATTTATGGATAGAGGTCGGGCAGGTTGGATCTTTATTTCTTGGAGCGTCGAGCGGTCCTTAGAGAGACGTATAAAACCAAGAGCGGTGAGTGTGTACTTTCCGTAGACGTGGAGAATCGAGGACCAGAGCGCACAAGTCTGAGGTGAGAGGCTAGTGGAATTTAATTAGGGAGCCGAGTCACAAGCTTGTGGTCAGTCTATGGGACGAGCTGACAAAGGGAGTGGTCGAAGCGGATGCATTAGAAATTTGGACACTTGGGAGTATGATACGTGACCCATCCAGATGACGACATCGTTCTGAACTCTGACCTTTTTGTACTGTGCTGGATCCCGAGGCAATGGGAGAACCTCCGCCCTCATCGATGCGGGTTTCCTTTCTCTGAAAGTTCAGATCTGAGTAGGTGGAGTTCAGACCGTCTGGGAGAGAGAGAGAGAGAGCAGATAAGTGAGAGAGTGAGAGCGGTCAGAATGGAGTAGGGTTTCGGGAAGAAAGAGAAGAGAGAGGGGTGACAGAAGAGTGAGGATGAGGGATAAGGGTAGAGAGAGGAGAGATACAGGAGTCAGCAGAGGAGGGCGATGTGCAAAGAGTAAGAGAAATCGACAGGGGCGATGGGCGGGAAGATGTAACAGAAAGAATGGGAATGAGAGGCTGAGACAGAGTGTGAGGTACACGGGAGAGAGTCGGGAACAGTGAGAGGGCAGGGAGAGGTGTGAGAGAGAGAGAAAGAGAGGGAAATTGAGAAGGGAGAATGAGGGGTGGAAAAGTGGGACAGGGATGGGGAAGAGAGAAGAAGAGAATTTGAGAGAGAGAGAGAGAGAGATGCGAGGGGAGAGCGCGTCGGGGAAAGGAAAAGCGACGGGGATAGAGAGGATCAGAGGGCTTGACAGGAGTTGAGGAACAACATTAGGGACAGAGCGAGGTTGGAAGACCGGGAGGGGCGGACTGGGAAATATGAGACGGAGCGGAGAGAGAGGGAACGAGCGCGAGTGGGAGAGACGGGAGGGAGAGGGGGCAATTGGAGGCGAAGAGAACGGGACAGTGGTAGACAGTGGGGAAAACGGGGAGAATTAGGAGGGGAGAGAGGGAGAGCGGAGAGGGTGTGAGGAGGTGAGAAAGGGGAGATAAGTGGAAAGAAGGACAAGTGAGTGGGGTTAAGAAAAGTGTGAGAGGGTTATGAATTCATACCGCGTTCCCTCCTCACCACACGGACACGGTGCTCACTGATCTCCCCAACCCCGTCCCACAGTGCTCGCTCCTCATCGCCCCTTCCTCCACACGGCACATCCCATGTTATCTCCCCTCACCGACCCTTCTCACAGCACACTCTCCTCAAATCATCCCAAGGCACCATCCCCACCGTCCCTCCCACAAATTTCACCTCCCCCATCTTCTCTCCGTCTTATGCTCAGACAGGCAATCATTAGGTACTTTTGCCCTGCGATCTCTCGACAAGATTGAAAACATCAGCTAAACACGGTCAAACAAACAAAGATGAAACTGACCTCTATCTGTCTCGACCCGAGACGCCGAGGGGGTCTTGAAATTAACTTGCGCGTATAATACATCAGGTTCAGCTGGGGACAGAACAGAGAGGGTCAGAGACAGATTGAGGATCCCTACACACCGTCCCATCACACATTCCCAGAGTCTCGCTTAGAGTGAAGCTCCCGCCCAACCTCCCATCGCACACTCCCGGGGTCAGACACAGAGTGAATCTCCCTCCACACCGTCCAATCCCACACTCCCGGCATCAGACACAGAGTGAATCTCCCTCCACACCGTCCCATCACACACTCCCGGCATCAGACACAGAGTGAATCTCCCTCCACACCGTCCCATCACACACTCCCGGGATCAGACACAGATTTAAACTCCCTCCACACCGTCCCATCACACACTCCCTGAGTCAGACCCAGAGTGGATCTCCCTCCGCAACGTCCAATCACACACTCCCAGGGTCAGTCACAGAGTGAATCTCCCTCCAGACCGTCCCATCACACACCCCCGGGGTCAGATACAGAGTGAAACTCCCTCCACCAGTCCGATCACACACTCCCGGGCTGACGTAGTGTGAAATTCCCTCCACCAGTTGGTCACACACACCAGGATAAGCTGAAGAAGGATCAGTCGCCTGTCTGTGTGCCGCACTCACCTCGGGAAGGAGACCGTGTGTCCTTTTTTCCCAACTTCACAGTTACGTAGCTCTCGCTGCGGTCAATCCTGCCGAGGATTCTCTGCGTCTCTGAGCTCAGATAGGGGAAGTAACCGTTGTCAGAGGAAACCTGTGTTAACAAGCGGGTTAGACCGGTAACAACCAACGCCGGATGAAGAACTGATACATTTAGAGAGCGAGAGCAGAGGGAGGAAGGGCGTGTTGCAGAGGGAGGTCGTGAGAAATGAGAGTGGTTGCGGGGAGAGTAATGAGAGTGGTGAAAAATAGGGGAGGATTCAGGGTCGGGTAGAGATAGAGAGGAGGGTGACAATGAACAGACTGGGGAGAAGGGAACTTGAGAAGGTGTGTGTGGAGAGAGGAGAGCGGAAGGAGTGATGGAGATGGGGAAATGTGAGCGGAGAGAGTGTCAGACGGAGAAATGAAGGCGGGAGGTTTGGAGAGTGATTGGGGAGAGAGGGTCTGTGAACGGAGTTAAGCGAGTGAGGTCAGGATGGAGCAAGACAGCGGAGAGGAGGAGAGGATTGATGGAGAGCGCGGTGGAGATGGAAGAGGGATTCTGGGAGGACTGAGGAATCGAAGTAGGAACAGAGAAAGGAAATGATTTGTTGGAGGTAAGTTGTGATGAAGGGTAGGAATGAGGGACAGAAAGTCCGAGGGATTATTACACTCATACAGAGCCTCAATTAGCCAGGACTGATGCACCCCCAGCTGGTTCCTGTTCTACGCATTGGACGTTACCACACTCCCTCTGAGTGAGGTGAACAATTCACCTCGAAACTCGTTCCTCCACAGGCTTTCCTCGCTTTCCTCGTCCAGTGACTCTCTCTCTCTCTCTCTCTCTCTCTCTCTCTCTCTCTCTCTCTCTCTCTCTCTCTCTCTCTCTCTCTCTCTCTCTCTCTCTCTCTCTCTCTCTCTCTCTCTCTCTCTCTCTCTCTCTCTCTCCTTATTCCTGGCACTCTCTGTCTCTTCCTCTTGTTCTCCTTCGACAAGCTTTCCCAACTCTCCCCTTTTCATTCTCCGCTTTCCCTCCCACCATTCTCTCTTTCTTTCGTTCGTATATCCCTCCCCCGTCAACCCTTGCTCTTTTCTCTACCTCCTGTCGCCCACCTTTGCCCCTCTGTCTCCTCTTCCCCATTATCTTATTCCACTCTCTCCCCCATCTGCCCCTCTCTTTTTCTTCTCTCCACGACCGACTCCTGTCGCCCTGACACGCAGATGTGCTTACACACTCAAAGATGCTTACTGTATTCCCCCGTCCCTTGCGACGGTACATGTCTTTCGGTCCATCTACCCAGTCCCTTCCTCCGCTCCTCCCCTCACTCCGGGCTTCCCGCTGTCTCCCACCTCACCTTCCTCCTCCCTTGTCCCAATCTTCCTCTTCCTCTCGTTTCCCTGTCTCTCTCTTCCTTCTCCCTACCTCGCCTGGCACTGGCTCATTCTGTCCCTCTCACCTCCCCCACCTCAACGACTTCCATATCAAACAGCATCCCTCTCCACTTCCCCTCTCCTCTACACCTTTCTTTAACGAAATTAAACGCTCTATTTCCTCCTCTTCATCCACCTCACTTATTCCTTCACTTCATCGTTCTCTCTGTATTCCATGCTTCCTGACTTTCTCAATAATCCCTCCAGGGATACCTTATCAAATGCCTTGCTGAAATTCATTTACCCTACATCTACTTCTCTTCATCAAAGTGTTTAGTCACATCTTAAAAATATTGAAACAGGCTCGTTATGCACTGTCTGCCGTACAACACTATACTGACTATTCCCAGTCATTTTATATCTCTCCAAACGTTCATAAATCCTGCCTCTCAGGATCATCTCCATCCACTTACTAACCACTGAGTTAAGACTCATGGTCTATAATTCACTGAGCTATCTCGAACACTTTCTGGAATAAAGGAGCAACATCCGCAACCCTCCAATCCTCTGGAACCTTTCCCGTCCCCCTTGATGTTGCAAAGATATTCGCCGGAGGTTCAGTAATTTTCTCCCTCGCATCCACAGTAGCCTGGGGTACATCTCGTCCGGTCCCGGCGACTTACTAACTTGATGCTTTCCAGAAGCTGCAGCTCATCCTCTTTCTTAATACCAACATGCTGCAAGTGATTGCTACTGTCACGCAGATCATTTTCCATAGTGAATATTGAAGCAAAATATTCGTTATGTTTCTGCTATTTCCTCTGGTTCCTTACAGACTTTGCGACTGTCACACTTGATAGTTCATATTCTTCTATGCAGAGCTCCACACAAATATCCCCTGAACATTTGCCACATTTCTGCAATGCCTCTCCCTGAGAAAATCTGCTTCCAAGTTAATCTTGCAGTTTCCTATACGATAGCCTGATAATTCCTTTTACTCCAACAAAAACCTTGTCTGTTCCTATCTCACTCCAGTGCTATCGTAAAGGAGATAATGATCACTATCTCCAAAAATCTCTCCGATTGAGAAGTGTGACACCTGACCAGTTTTATTTCCCAATAGCTAATGAATTGCAGCCTTTCCTTTTGTGGGCTTATCTACACATTTGATGATGTATCCCGTGTAAGGAGACACGTCGCCGACGGAGACATTGCTTTGTGGATCCAGAACTGGCTTGCCCTCAGAAGGCAAAGAGAGGTTGCAGTCGTGTTATATTCTGCATGGAAGCCGGCGAACAGTGGAGTTCCTCAGCGATCTGGTCTTGGACCTCAACTCTACGTGATTGCATGAATGATTTGAATGGGGATCTGGAGCTGTGGTTCTTAAATTTGTGGAAGATGAAAAGGTTCGCGGTGTTGTAGATACCCCCAATTATTAGGTCTGTCAGAGCTGACAGCGGGTCTTTCATAGGATGCAAATCTGGGCAGAGAACTGGCAGATGGAATTCAACTCGGGTAGGCGACAGGCTTTTACTTTTGTAGGTCAAATATGATGACAGAATATAGTATTAATGGTCAGACTATTGGCAGTGTGGTGGATCAGAGAGATCTTTGGGATCGAGTCCATAGGACGCTCAAAGCAGCTGCACAGGTTGTCTCTGTGGTTAAGAAAGCGTACGGTGTATTGACCTTCATCAATCGTGAGATTGAGTTTAGGAGCCGAGTGTCAATGTTGCAAATTTATAGGATCCTGGTCAGACGCTCCCTGGAGGACTGTGTTCAGATCTGGTCGCCTTTCTAAGGGAAGGGTGTGGAAACGATGGAAAGGATGCAGAGGATATTTGCAAGGATGTTCCCTGGTTTCGTGAGCATGCCTTAAGAGAATAGGTTGAGCGATCCCGGCCATTTTTCCTTGGAGAGACGGAAGATAACTGACGATATGATAAGGTGTATCAGATGATGAGAGGCTTTGATTTTGTGGATAGTCAGAGGGCTTTTCCCAGGGCTGAAATAGATAGCTCTAGAGGGCCCAGTTTTAAGGTGCTAGGAAGTAGGTACAGAGGGAAATCCATGGGTATGTGTTTTTGTCCGGAGAGAGTGCTGAGTGCGCGGAATGCTCTTCCGGCGATTGGTGGAGGCCGGTACGACAGCCTCTTTTAACAGACTCGTGGACAGCTAAATGTAGCTCAGGGAAAAAGAGAGGGCAATGGGTAACCCTAGGGAATTTCAAAGATTAGGACATGGTCGCAGAGTTTGTGGGCCGAAGGGCCTCAATTGTGCTGTAGGAATTATGTGTTTCTATGTTTCCAGGACCTCTGGACGGAGCGGTCTGAGGAGAGTGGATCCGAAGGTCGGCTAAGCTGGCGAGAGGTCGACGGGAACAAATGAACTACACTGTGAGCTCCAACGTTTGCACATTGGACTGTTTCATGAGAATGTGCCCCTGTTACATGTTGCTTTACTAACCATATAGACACATTATAAAGCTGATTTGCTACTCGCATATTGTTTACTGTTTGTAAACATCGTACAACGTCGACCCAAATAGGATTTCGTAAGTTTCTGGGGCCGGGGGCGACCATCACCCGGATGAAGCCGCGAGCCGAACCAATGATTGCATTCCTACTAATTTTTATTTTCTTGTAAGCCCTTTCTTTAGCTTTTACCAGAGATTTGAATTCCCTTTTCGGCTAAAGTAAAATACTTCTTGACTACTGAGAACTTCTTCATTTTGGAATACACATGTCCTGCACCTTTCTCATCTTTTCCTAGAAACGAAAGCCATTACTGCTCTGCTGAAATCTCTTGCAGATATGGTTGGAGAAATGGCAGGTGGGTTCCACCCGGGCAAATAGAAAGATACAGCACACTATTAAAGACAAGACAGTGTCAACTGCAGAGGGATCTTACGGTCCGTGTATGCAGCTCCATGAACGTGACTCCACAGTTTGCAGACGATATGAGGATAAGTGGAGGGGCAGGTAGTTTTGAGGAAGTAGACAGGCTACAGTGGTGCTTAGAGTGGGCAAAAAAAATGGCAGATGTACTGTTGTGTTGCAATATGCATTGTCATGCACTTTGGGAAAAATGAAAGTTGTCCCGATGATGTAACCTGCTCAGGTTGAGTCTGTGGTGAGGAGGGCAAATGCATGTCAGCATTTCGACTCGAATATTTAAGGAAAGGTGAGATGCTGAGACATTATAAAGCACTGGTGAGGCCTCACGTGGAGTATTATGAACAGCTGTTGGCCTCTTATCTTAGAAAGACTGTGCTCAATGTGGAGCGGTTTCAAACGAGGTTCAGTAAAATGATTCCATGATTGAATGGTGTGATATTAGAAGGGCTGGATATCTCGAGGCCTGCACTCAGTGGAAGTTAGAAGGAAGAAGAGTGATCCCATTGAAATCTATTGAATATATAAATGCTTTAATCGAGGTGGTGTGGAGAGGATGTTTTCTATGGTGGGGGAGTTGAAGACCAGAGGACAAAGACTTAAAAGAGCAGCGCGTCATTTTACAACGGAAACAAGGAGACATTACTTCAGCCAGACAGTGGTGTATTTGTGGATTTCTCTGCCATAGGCGGCCATGGAGGCCAAAGTTTTTATTTTTAAATATATTTATGGCAGAGGTTCTTGATTGGTCTGGGCTTGAATGAATACTGGAAGAGGGTAGGTGATTGAGGCTAAGAAGTAAATTATATCAGGCACGATGAAATGGTGGAGCAGACCAAATGGTACAAATGGTCTAATTCTGCTCTTAGATCCTACGTTCTTCTGATAAGTTACTTTGTCTGAATGTGAAAAAAAAAATGATTTTGCCAAGCTGTACTGGCTGATTATTGAGGTCACGAAGGTCACAGGATAAGATGCAGAAGCTGCCTTGCTCGTGCGAGCTGACAAATGCTAGCAGCATTTCATATCCAGAATGAGGTAATGTTAACTTTTATCCAACAATGTCTTGGGAAAAGAGGGACTGACTGTAGACGTGTTGCTCTAATGTTTTGCACCGTCCGGAAGCATTCGTAGACTAGCTGATATCTAACAAGTGCTTCTTGAAATCGCTCACTGAGTATATTTCGCTGTTGGCTATTGCCCAAAATTCATTGTATAAATTTAATAGATAATCTGATATTGGTGGAGTCGTAAGGCAACGGGATCACCTATTGAGGGGTTAACCGTACACTGATGTTTGTGTCTTTATTTCTGTTTGATCCCGGGGCAAATTCTTTTGCAGTCCAATGGGGTAAAACAGGGTAAATCCTTCGAGAATAATGATGTGGGACACAGGGAGAGATGACCGGCTGATTTGATTTTGTATGAGCTTTTTTTTGTTGGTATGTGTAATAAACATAGACATGTCCATTAAGAATATCCCAGATGGTCGACACCCTGGGAGATGGAAGATTGGGAGAGATGGACATGAACTGTAGTGGTGAGAGAGGGAAAGAGAGGAGAAGATTGGGAGCGTGGAACACTGAAGGGGGAGGGAGGTATCAGATGGCGTAAGTCACAGCGAGCGTTGTCGGTCTGATTTGACCGGGGAAGGTAGATCACGCACGAATAGTAGATCTAACTTTCATGGAATTTAACAAGGCTTTTGACAAGGTCCAGTTTGCAGACCACATTGAAGGATGATGTTGAACCCGCGAACACCTCTCTGAGAAGTTTGATTGCGTTCAGCTCTATGGCGGTTTGTATGAGAATGTACAAGGAGCTGTGAATAACCTTACCGAAGAGTGTAATATTAGTGGCGTTGTCTATAAATATCCACACGATCAATGCCTCTCATCATTTATACACCTCTGTCAAGTCACTTCACATCCTCCATCGCCGCAAGGTGAGAACTCCGAGTTCACTGAAAATATTACGAGAAATCATGATCTCCAATCCGGGCAAAATCCTTGTAAAGCTCCTCTGTAACACTCCTATAGGTTCCACATTATTCTTGTAGTGTGCTGACCAGTACTGAGCACAGTTCTCCAAGGGGAGGGGGGTGGGTCTTATCGGTTTGCTCTCGGGCTGTAACATTACCTCTCGCTGTTGAACTCAATTCCACGGTTGATGATTACCGATGCATCGTATTCTTAAACACAGAGTCAAAATGCGCAGCAGCTCTGAGTGTCTGATGGACCCGAACTCCAAGATCCCTCTGATCGTCCACACTGCAAGGTTTACCATTAATAATATATTCTGCCATTATATTGAACCACCTCGCACTTACCTGGGTTGGAAGTAATCTGCCACTTCTCAGCCCAGTCTTACATCCATAAGACCATAGGACAAAGGAGCGGAAGTCGGCCATTCGGCCCATCGAGTCTGACCCGCCATTTGATCATGAGCTAATCCATTCTCCCATTTAGTCCCATTCCCCCGCATTCTAACCTTATACTTTGATGCCCTGGGAATTTAGATAACTATCAATCTCTGTCTTAAATACACCCAATTACTTGAAATCCACTGCCGCCCGTGGCAACAAATTCCACAGATTCACCGCCCTCTGGAGAATAAATTAAAAAAAAAATCTCTGTTCTGAATGGGGGCCCTTCAATGCTTAAGTCATTCTTTTGGTACTGGACTCCCCCACCATGGGAAACAACTTTGCCAAAACCACTCTGTCCATGCCTTTTTACATTAGAAATGCTTCTATCAGTTCCCACCCCCCGCCCCTATTCTTTTAATCTCCAAGGAGTACAGTCCAAGAGCGGCCAAACGTTCCTCAAATGTAAACCCTCTCATTCCCGGAATCAATGTAGTGAAGCTTCTCTGAACCCACTCCAAAGTCAGCTCAAACTTTTTTTAAATAAGGATCGCAACACTGCACACAGTGCTCCAAGTGAGGTCTACGAGTGCCTTATCGAGCCTCAACATTGTATCCTTGCTCCTATACTCTATTCCTCTAGAAATAAATGCCAACATTGCATTCACCTTCTTCACCACCGACTCAACCAGGAGGTTAACATTAAGGGTATCCTTCATGAGGACCCCTAAGTCCCGTTGAATCTCAGAATTTTGAATTCTCTCCTTATTTATGCAATATTCTGCCCGTTTATTTAACCAGATAACCATATAAAAATCACAGCACAGAAACAGGCCATCTCGGCCCTACTAGTCCGTGCTGTCGCTTACACTCAACTAGTCCCAGTGGCCCGCACTCAGCCCATCAGCCTCCATTCCTTTCCTGTCGATATACCTATTCATTTTTACTTTAAATAATAATACAAAATCTGCCTCTACAACTTCTACTGGAAGCTCATTCCACACAGCGACCACTCTCTGAGTAAAGAAATTCATCTTCGTACTAACTTTAAACTTTTGCCCCCGACCTCTGAAATCACGTCGTCTTGTTTGAATCTCCCCTACTCTGAATGAAAAAAGCTATTCACGTCAACGTGATCTTTCCCGCTCATAACTTTAAATATCTCTATCAAGTCCCGCCTCCACAACTTTCTACGCTCCAAAGAATAAAGACCTAACTTGTTCAGCCTTTCCCTGTAACATAGGTGCTGAAACCCAGGTAACATTGTATCAAATCTCTGTACTCTCTCTATTTTGTTGATATCTTTCCTATAATTTTCCTATAATTCGGTGAACAGAACTGTACACAATACACCAAATTCGGCCTTACCAATGCCTTGTACAATTTTAACATTACATCTGATTTATAAAGGCCAGCACACTAAAACTTTTCTTCACCACCTTATCCACATGAGATTCTACCTTCAGGGAACTATGCACCATTATTCCTAGATCACTCTGTTCTACTGCATTCTTCAATGCCCTACAATTTCCCTTGCATGTCCTATTTGGATTATTCCGACCAAAAATGTAGCACCTCACATTTATCAGCATTAAACTTCATCTGTCATCGTTCAGCCCACTGTCCTAATTGGCCTAAATCTCTCTGCGAGCTTTCTTCTACCAAAGTGCATGACAATGCACTTTCCAACATTGCATTTCTTTATTTCTTGTGCCTCTTCTTTTCATATTCTGCCAATCTATCCAAGTCTCTCTGCAGACTCAGTGTTTCCTCAGCACTACCTGCCCCTCCACCCATTTTGCATCATCAGCAAACTTTGCTACAAAGCCATCTGTTCCATAATCCAAATGGTTGATATACAATGTAAAAAGAGGCGGCCACAACACAGAGCCCTTTGGAACGCCAAATGTAACCGGCAGCAGACCAGAATGGGATCCCTTTATTCACACTCTCAATAATCAGCCAACGCACTATCCACGTATGCATCATTCCGGTAATTCCATGTGCTCCTATCTTGTTTAGCAGCCTCATGTGCTTTCTGAAAATCCAAGTATACAACATCTACTGCATCTCCCTTTTCTAGCCTACTTGTAATTTCCTCAAAATACAATCGATATTCCGCTGTAGCCTCTGACAGCTCTCCACACTATCCGACCTCCATGCAGAATATGACCCTTCTGTAACAAGCCTTCTGTGGGCAAGCCAGTTCAGGATCCACAATGCAATGTCCCCTTGGATCCCATGCATCCTTTCTTTCTTACTACGCCTTGCATGGGGTAGATTATCAAATGCCTTACCGAGATCCTTTAACACTGAATCTGCTGCTCTTCCTTCATCAATGTGTATAGTCACATCCCCAAAAAAATTCAATCAGGCTCGTAAGGTACAACCTGCCCTTGACAAAGTTATGCTGTCTATTGCTGACATATTATACCTCCCCAAATGTACATAAATCCTGCCTCTTAGGATTTTCTCCATCAACTTTCCAACCACTGAGTCAGGATTCACTGGTCCATAAAATCCTGGGCTATATCTAACCCCTTTCTGGAATAAAGGAACACTATCAGCAAGCCTCCAGTCCTCCGGAACCTCGCCTGTCCCCATTGATGATGCAAAAATCATCGCCAGAGACTCAGCAACCTCCTCCCTTGTCTCCCAGGTTAGCCTTGGTTACATCTCATCCGGTCCCGGTGACTTATCCAAATGATGCTTTCCTAAATCTCCAGCACATCATTTTTTTTAATTATCTACGTGCTCAAGCTTTTCAGTCTGCTCTAAGTCATCACAACGATCACCAAGGCCATTGACCATAGTGAGATCTCACTAAAATCTAACACCTGATAGGTTAGTTTTCCAATAAGAAATCAAGAACAGCTTCTCGTCTTGCAGGCTTATCTACATATTGTGTCAAGAAACCTTCCTTAACACACCTAACAGACTCCAACCCATCTAAACCTCTTGCTCGAGGAAGATGCCAATCGATATTTGGGAAATTAATATCTCCCATCGCGACTACTCTGTTATTATCTCAACTTTCCAATATTTGTTTCCCTATCTGCCCCTCGATATTCCTGCTACTGTTGGGCGGCCTATGAAAAAACACCCAGTAAAGTTATTGACCCTTTCCTGTTCACAACCTTCACCCTAAGAGTATCCGTGGAAAATTCCTCCATGGCTTCCACCTTTTCTGCAGCTGAGTCGCTATCTATGATCAACAGTGCCATGCCCATAGCTCTTTTGCCCCCCTCCCTGTCCTTTCTGAAAAATCTAAAAGTCGGCACTTGGTATCCATTCCTATCCCTGAGTCATCCATGTCTCTGTAATGGCCACCAAATCATATCTCCAAAATATTATTCTGGAAGATTGAAAGGGGCACGACTGCGCAAGCGCGTGAAAATCGGCCCGTGAGGCAGCGGGAGAGTTTATAAAGCGAGCAGATTAACGGAGCGGGTGACGTACTGGAGGGAGACAGGGTAGGAAGACTTTGGCTCCAGAGGCTTCGGCGAGTAGATACTGAGGACTAGCTTGCTCCCAGTGAAGTAAGGCCTGGTAATCTCCTTTAATTAATCTAATTAGCTTAGGGGTAGGTAATGGAGGCAGCAGTTATAGCAGTCGAGTGTTCCGTTAGCCGGATGTGGGAAGTGCGGCCGAGCAAAATATGCCTGATGACCACACCTGCAAAAGGTGCATCCAGCTGCAGCTCCTGACAAACCGAGTTAGGGAACTGGAGCTGGGGCTGGAGAAACTTCGGATCATTCGAGAGGCAGAGGCAGAAATAAACAGGAGTTTCTGGGAGACACTCACCCTTAAATGTCAGGAGGCAGGTAGCTGGGTGACTGTGAGCGGAGGGAAGGGGAATAGACAGAATGAGTAGAGCATCCCTGCGGCCGGTCTCACAAATAATAAGTATACCGTTTTGGTGGGGACGTACCCTCATGGAGTTAAGCAGCATCTGCCCCTGGTGTCCCTAGATACCAGGGACAATCAGTAATGGTCACGTCTCTGGCACTGAAACTGTATCCTCAACTCAGAAGGGAAGGAGTGAAAAGAGGAGAGCAGTAGTGATAGGGGATTCGATGGTTGAGCGAAGAGATCGGAGGTTCTGTGGGAGAGATCGAGAATCTCGGATGGACTGTTGCCTCCGTGGTGCCAGCGATATCTCGGATCAAGCTGTCAGTATTCTCAAGAGGGAGGGTGAACAGCGGAATATTGTGGTCCATGCAGGGACCAATGACGTGGATAGGAAGAAGGAAGAGGTCCTGCAAAGAGTGTTTATGGAGTTAGGTACAAAATTGAAGGACAGGACCTCCAGGGTTACAATCTCAGGTTCGCTACCCGTGGCACGTGCCTGTGAGTCCAGAAATAGGAAGATGATGGAGCTAAATACGTGGCTAAGGAGTTTGTGCAAGAAGGATGGCTTCATGTTTCTGGACAATTGGGCCCTGTCCCAGGGAAGGTGGGACTTGTACCGACGGGACGCGTTGCACGTGAGCTGGTGGGAGACTATTATCCTTGCGGGAAGGTTTGCAAGTGCTGCACCCGGTGGTTTAAACTAGATTTGCAGGGGTAGGGAAACAGATAGTGAGGTGGAGAAGTATTGAGGTCATGCGAGAGCTACAAGTACAGTGCGTGGAGTAAAGCCAGATCTAGCATTTGAGGAAAGAGAAACAGAATAAACGGTGTAAAAGTAGATAGGTAGAAGGGCTAAAGTGCCTGTACGACAATGCAAGAAACATCATGATCTGAGGTGATGACAAATTGCCCTTACAATTTATCATTTCTATCCTTACTGATTCTACATCTCCTGATTCTATGTCACACCTCGCAAGGGACTGAATTTCATTCCTCAGCAGCAGAGGCACCCCACCCTCTCTGGCCACCTGTCTGTCCTTTCGATATGACGTACACGCTTGATTATTCATTTCCCAGTGAAAAGTGGCAGATGCGTTCACCTCGGAGAAGTGTGAAGTGGCACACTTTGGAAGGACAAACTCCAAGGCAGAGTACAAAGTAAGTAGCAGGATACTTGATAGTAGGGAGGAGCAAAGGGATCTGTGGGTACGAGTACACAGATCCCTGTATTTTGCCTCACCGATAGGTAGGGTAGATAAGAAAGCCTATGTGGTGTTAGATTTCATAAGATGAGAGATAGAGTTTTAGAGTCGCGATGTAAAGATGCAGCTCTATAAAAGCCTGGTTAGGCCGAACTTGGAGTACTGTGTCCAGTCTGGTCGCTTCACTATAGAACATAGAACATAGAACATAGAATAGTACAACACATTACAGGCCCTTCGGCCCACAATGTTGTGCCGACCTTCAAACCCCGCCTCCCAGATAACCTCCCCCCAACTTTAAATCCCTCCATATACTTGTATAGAAGTCGCTTAAACTTCACTAGTGTATCTACCTCCACCCCTGACTCAGGCAATGCATTTCACGCACCAACAACTCTCTGAGTGAAATAACATCCTCCAATATCCCCCCTTGAACTTCCCTCCCCTTACCTTAAAGCCATGTCCTCTTGTACTGAGCAGTCGTGCCCTGGGGAAGAGGCGCTGGTTTTCCACTCTGTCTATTTCTCTTAATATCTTGTACACCTCTATCATGTCTCCTTTCATCCTCCTTCCCTCCAAAGAGTAAATCCCTAGCTCCCTTAATCTCTGATCATAATCCATACTCTCTAAACCAGGCAGCATGCTGGTAAATCTCCTCTATACCCTTGACAATGCTTCCACATCCTTCCTATACTGAAGCCATCAGAACTGGACACAGTACTCCAAGTGTGGGCTAACTGGAGTTTTAAGGAGCTGCATCATTACATCGCTTCTCTTCAACTCTATCCCTCGACTTATGAAAGCTAACACCCCATAAGCTTTCTTAAATACCCTATCTAACTGTGAGGCAAATTTCAGGGGTCTGTGGACATGTACCTCTGCTCCTCCACTCTACCAATTATCCTGCCATTTACTTTGTACTCTGCCTTGGAGTTTGTCCTTCCAAAGTATACACATCACACTTCTCCGGGTTGAACTGCCAATTCTCAGCCCAGTTCTGCTTCATATCAATGTCTCTCTGCAATCTTCGACAATCCTCTACACTATCTACAACACCAACAAACTTTGTGTCGCCTGCAAACTTGCCAACCCACCCTTCTAACCCCTCATCCAGGTCGTTAATAAAAATCACAAAAATTAGAGATCCCGGAACAGATCATTGTGGGACACCACTAGTCATAACCCTCTAATCTGAATGTACTCCATCCACCATGACCCTCTGCCTTCTGCAGCCAAGGCAATCCTGAAACCACCTGGACTTACTTCCCTGGATCCTGTGACTTCTGATTTTCTGAATAATGTGAAATCTTGTCAAAAGCCTTACCAAAATCCATGTAGATCACATTCACTTCACTACCCTCATCTATATGCCTGGTCACCTCCTCAAAGAAATGATGTGTAAGCATTGGAGAGGGACGCAGAGGAGAAATACCAGGATGTTGCCTGGTTTAGAGTGTATGAATTACGATCAGTGATTAAGGGAACTAGGGCTTTACTCTTTGAAGAGAAAGGAGATGAGATGAGAAATGATAAAGTTATACAAGATATTAATAGGAATAGATAGAGTGAACAGCCAGCGCCTCTTCCCAGGGCAGCACTGATCAATACAAGAGGACATGGCTTTAAAGTGAGGGGAGGGAAGTTCAAGGGGGATATTAGAGGAAGGTTTTTAACTCAGAGAGTGGTTGTTGTGTGGAATGCACCGCATGAGTCAGTGGTGGAGGCAGATACACTAGTAAAATTTAAGAGACTACTAGAGAGGTAAATGTTAGAATTTAAGATGGGGGGTTATATGGGGGCATGGTTTAAGGGTCGACACAGCACTGTGGACCTGAGCGTCTGTAATGTGCTGTTCTAGTCTATGTTCTATGTTGGAACATTGTCATAAATTGCTTATTCGTCATTTCCACCCATAAAGGCTCACTTAGACGAATTTCTTGCCTGTGCTGACTGTCCACTGCGGTATTCTTTTCTCAGCCTAGTAATGTCAGCCCTCTTCATTTAATTCCTTCCTCTTTCTCACGACTAAAATTAAGTAAACCCGAAATATCGTGCTGTCCTGCTTGCTCCTCCCACACCCAATTCTCGGTAATGGCTACAATGACATAATTCACCGTATTGATTCATTCGCTGGGCTCAACCGCCCTTTTAAGGCTTTTTGCATTAGAATGCTCAGTGCACCAGTCGCATTATGCATAAACTCTTGATATCTGACTTTTATTTGTGGTCTTAACAACCTCTGTGCCCATATCGACTCCGCTATCTGCTCCGGAGATTTGAATCCCATAACTTGCAACTCAAGTTCAACAGCTCTCCCGAAAAACTCCCAAGCACAGTACCTACAAACCTTCCCGCTGGGATATCAGTTTCCCTCTCGTTCAGGTGTAAAAAGTCATCCATCTCTTCTAAACAGGGGTCTAAGATTAAACCTAGCAATTATAGGCCTGTCATTTTGACGTCAGTGGTGGGTAAATTAATGGAAAGTATTCTTAGAGATGGTGTATATAATTATCTGTATAAACAGGGTCTGATTAGGAATAGTCAGCATGGATTTCTGCATGGAAGCTGCTCATGTTTGACAAATTTTATTGAATTTTTTGAAGAGGTTACGAGGAAGGTTGACTAGGGTAAAGCAGTGGAAGTTGTCTATTTGGACTTCAGTAAGGCCTTTGATAAGGATCCGCATGGAAGGTTAGTTAGGAAGGTTCAAACGTTAGGTATTAATATTGAAGTAGTAAAATACATTCAACTGTGGCTGGATGGGAGATGCCAGAGAGTAGTAGTGGATAACTGTTTGTCAGGTTGGAGGCCGGTGACCAGTGGTGTGCCTTAGGGATCTATGTCAAAGGTTTTACTAAAGTCCATATAGACAACATCCACTGCTTTATCCTCGCATTAGGGTTATATGGTTATAAAGATCCCACCTTCCTTGGAAAAAAATGCAAAAAAATGCAACAAAAAAAAAATGGAGAACTGTGTACAGTCTTGTTGACTCAGTATAGAAAGGATGTGGAAGCATTGGCTAGGGTACGGAGGAGATTTTCCAGGATGCTCCCTGGTTTAGATGGTATGCATTATGATCAGATATTAAGTGAACTGGGGCTTTACCCTTTGGAGTGAAGGGGGACGAGAGGAGAAATGATTGAGGTATACAAGATATTAAGAGGAATAGATAGATGGACAGCCAGCGCCTCTTCCCCAGGACACCACTGCTCAATACAAAAGGACATGGCATTAAGGTAAGGGTTTGGAATTTCAAAGGGAATATTAGAGGAAGGTGTTTTTACTCAGAGAGTGGTTGGTGCGTGGAATGCACTGCCTGAGTTAGAGGTGGAGGCAAGTACACCAGTGAAATTTAAGAGACTACTAGACAGGGAAATGGCAGAATTTAAGGTGTGGGGTTATATGAAGGGGGGGCATGGTTTAAGGGTCGGCACAGCATTGTGTGCCCAGTTGCCTGTACTGAGTTGTTCTATTCCGTGTTCTATGTTATAACATTACCATACATTTCTTATTTGTTATTACCACCCATAAAGCCTCAGTTAGACGAATTTTCTTGCCTGTCCTGACTGTTGACTACGGTAATATTTTCTCAGCCCAGTAATGTCACTCCTCCTCCTTTAATTCCTTCCTCTTTCTCACGACTAAAATAGGGATACCAGAGATATCGTGCTTTCCTGCTTGCTCCTCCTACACCCAATCTTTCTTTCTTCCAGCAATGTCCACAATTTTATAATTCGCTGTATTGGTTCATTCCCTGAGATCAAACGCCTTTTTTATAATTTATTGCATTGAAATATATGGAGCTCAGTGCACCAGTCCCCTTATGCATAAACTCTTGATATCTGAGTATTTCTGCGGTATCAACTTCTCCCTTCAAATCGACTCTGCTCTGCGCTGGAGTTCTGAATCCCATCCCCCTGCAACTCAATTTCAGCAACTCTCCAGTCCAGTGGTCCTGGACTTTAATAGCTAAATCCCTGACCTCACTTTGCAAAACCACCTTCCCATACATACACTTTTCATTTGTACTTACATGCTGCTCACTCACTTACTTAAGAATCATAGAGAAGGAATGGTGTGCTGAGAAAAGAGAAAGGAAAGGGCGGAGAATGGAGACACAGAAAGGGTGTTCAGATTGCATCATTTACAGCAGAATATGTGAGTTACCATTTTCATGCTCCCTATCCCTGATTGGAGTCTGTTAATACTCCGAAATCCACTGACTAGCAGGCACAGACAGAGCAAGAATCCCTCCATACTATCCCATCGCACACTCCTGGAAAAATACACTGAGTAACGCTCCCTCCACAACGACGGTCTATTACACACTGCTGGGATCAGACACAGAGTGCAGCTCCCTCCACATTGTCCCAACACACACTCCGGGGTCTTACAAGGAGTGAAGCTCAGTCCACGCCGAGCCGGCACACACTCCCGGGGTCAGAGAAACAGCGAATCTCTCTAAATATTATACCATCTCACTCTCTCGGTTAGACATATGAAGTACCTCCCACACCATCGCAGCACACTCTACTAGAATCAGAAATGGTATGAAACCCTCTCCCTCCTCCGGTTCCCCTACTCACCAATACCCAGCCTTTCGGCTTTCCAGCAGTTTTGAATTGTGTGTGTCTCTCGGAGATGGTGTGTGTGTGTGAGCGGACTGTGTGCTGCCGTTAGAGGAAGGAAGGGGAGGAGAGAGGAGGCCAGGGAAAGGGTGGTGAGTTTGCAAACACTGTTGCAAGTGGTGTGGAATCACATGACAGGCCCATGCATGCAGAGTTGTGCAGAGATTCAGATCCTGGTGATAGCTGCCCATTGGAACGGGGGGAGATGTAACACCAACTATGATCTCTCCCTAATACCCCCCACAATTAACTGTGTCACATAGTGGGAGGAGAGTGGAGAGACGACGTATATGGGGAACGTTTAGCACAAGGTGTGTATCACCGAGATTGGGATGGGACGTATGAGTAAGTACGGAATGATGGAGACGGCGAAGTGTGCAGGAGGTGGTTTGGGTCACGGAGACGGGATTGCTTGGAACGGATTGATGGATGACAGAGGCGGGAGTGGTGTATTGCAGACAGTGTGTGACGGTGACGGGAATGAGTGTAGGGGAGAACGTTTGACGGGGTTTAGAGGGATTTTGCAGAGGGAGGGTGATAAGAATACAGAGTGAAGTGTTTTCGATTGTTTTGGAATTACTTTGCAGCTTAACTTTCTCCCAATAGGTCCTTCCCATCACACCCTCGGCATCCCGAATGACCCTGAGTTCATCCAGTTCCATTTCCAACTCCTCAACGCGGAGTGTTAGAAGCTGCAGCTGGATACACTTAATACCATAACACTCAAGAGCAGAGCTCGGCCATTCGGCCCTTCTAGTCTGCTCCGCTATTTTATCATGAGCTGATCCATTCACCCATTTAATCCTACTTCCCCCGAATTCTCACCATAACCGTTGATGCCCTGGCTACTCAGATACCTACCAATCTCTGCCTAAATACACCCAATGACCGCCTCCACTGCCGCCCGTGACATCAAATTCCAGAGATTCAGCACCCTCTGGCTAAAAGAATTTCTTCGCATCTCTGTTCTGAATGGACGCCTTTCAATACTTCAGTCATGTCCTCTCGTAATAGACACCCCCACGATGGGAAACAACTTTGCCACATCCACTTTGTCCATGCCTTTCAACATTCGAAATGTTTCAATGAGGTCCCCCCTCATTCTTCTAAACTCCAAGGAGTACAGACCAAGAGCGGTCAAACGTTCCTCATATGTTAACCCTCTTATTCCCGGACTCACTCTAGTGAAATTTCTCTGAACCCTCTCCAACGTCAGCACATCCTTTCTTAAATAAGGAGCCTAAAACTGCACACAGTACTCCAACTGAGTTCTTACCAGTGCCTTATGGAGCTTCAACATCACAGCCCTGCTCCTGTAATGTATTCTTCTAGAAGTAGACAATAGGTGCAGGAGTGGGCCATTGGTCCCTTCGAGCCAGCAGCGCTATTCAATGTGATCAGGGCTGATCATCCACAATCAATACCCTGTTCCTGCCTTCTCCCTATATCCCGTGACGGCGTTATCTTTATGAGCTCTATCTAACTCTTTCTTGAAAGCACACAGAGAATTGGCCTCCACTGCTTTCTGAGACAAAGCATTCCATAGATCCACAACTCACAGGGTGTTTTTTTTTTCACTGAACTCCGTTCTAAATGGGCTACTCATTAAACTGTGGCCTCTGGTTCTGCATTCCCCCATCATCGGGAAAATGTTTCCGGCCTCTAGCGTGTCCAATCCCTAAATAATCATATATGTTTCAATCAGATCCCCTCTGATCCTTCTAAATTCCAAAGTATACAAGCCCAGTTGCTCCAATCTTTCATCACCCGACAGTCCCGCAATCCCGGGAATCAGCCTCGTGAACCTATGCTGCACTCCCTCAATAGCAAACTGTACTTCCTCAAATTTGGAGACCAAAACTGAACACAATACTCCAGGTGTGGTCTCACGAGGGCCCTGTGCAACTGCAGTTAGGATCTCTTTACTCCTATACTCAACTCCCCTTGTTATGAAGGCAATCATGCCATTAGCTTTCATCACTGCCTGCTGTACCTGCATGCTTACTTTCAGTGACTGATTAACAAGAACACCGAGATCTCATTGTACTTCCCTTTTTCCTAACTTGACACCATTCAGATAGTAATTTGCCTTCCTGTTCTTGTCACCAAAGTAGATAACCTCACATTTATCCACATTAAACTGCATCTGCCATGCATCTGGCCACTCACCCAACCTGTCCATATCACCCTGCATTCTGCTAACATCCTCTTCATATTTCTCACTGTCACCAAAGTAGATAACCTCACATTTATCCACATTAAACTGCATCTGCCATGCATCTGGCCACTCACCCAGCCTGTCCATATCACGCTGCATTCTCCTAACATCCTCCTCATATTTCTCACTGCTCATCAGCAAATGTACTAATATTACTTTAAATCCCTTCACCTGAATCATTAATGTATATTGTATATAGCTACGGTCCCAGCACTGCTCTTTGCGTACCCCACTAGTCACTGTTTGCCGTTCTGAAAGTGACCCGTTAAACCCTACTCTTTGTTTCCTGTCAGCAAAACAATTTTCTCTCCATGCTTGCACTCTACACCCAATACCATGTGCTCTAATTTTGCCCACTAATATCCTGAGGGGGACCTTATCAAAGGCTTACTGAAAGCCCAGGTACACTACATCCACTGACTCCACGTCCATTTTCATAGATAGATCCCAATAAACTTCCAGAAGATTAGTCTTGAGGAGTCAGACAATAGATGTGATGCCCACCACACCGACCCAACTCGCATAGCCCAGAACACAGACTGTAATCCTATCTCTCTCCCCTTCCCCGTCTCTCTCCTCTACGTCTCTCTCTCTCTCTCTCTCTCTCTCTCTCTCTCTCTCTCTCTCTCTCTCTCTCTCTCTCTCTCTCTCTCTCTCTCTCTCTCTCTCTCTCTCTCTCTCTCTCTCTCTCTCTCTCTCTCTCTGTCCTTGAGAGTAGGAGCGGGGGATGGGGGATTTTACCTCACCTTTCCTGCTGGTCAACGTTGGCAGAATAATTTGCTTTCGGGGATAGAGCTGCTGTGGTTGAGTATGTACGCATTACTGAAACAGGTGGTCTGGCAGAGGTCCCGAAGGGAATTTTCAATTGTCCTGAATTCAACGGTCGAATACAACTTAAGGACATTAAGTCGATATTGGCTCCAGGTCCTGTTCATTTCCTGATATTGTTCCACAAGAGTCAGCTGGTCTCGTTCGGAAGAGATCAGGGAGAAGCGAAACTCTGTCAAGAAGAAAAGAGAAATTTGCAAAAGTGTCGGAAGGCTAGTTAATATCTAAAAGATTATAAGGCTCGCAGGAAGGATCTTAAGAGGGAAATTAGGTGATCCAGAAGGGGCCATCTGAAGCCTTGGCGGGCAGGAGTAACGAAAACCCCAAGACTTTCTACAAATACCTGAGGAGCAGGAGGATAAGAGGTGAAAGAATAAGACGTATCAAGTGAGACAGTGGAAAGGTGTGCATGAAACCGCAGGAAATAGCGGAGGTACTTAATGAATGCTTCAGTATTCACTATGGAAAGGATCTCGATGATAGTAGTGATGACCTGCAGCAGACTGAAGAGCTTGAGCATGCAGATATTAAGATATTGTGCTGGAGCTTTTGAAATTTCCAGTTGGTAAGTCCCCGGGACCGGATGAGATGTACCCCAGCTACAATGGGAGGCGAGGGATGAGACTGCTGAGCCTCTGGCGATGATCTTTGCATCATGAATTTTGTTCCTTTATTCAAGAAAGAGAGCAGAGATAGACCAGGAATATATAAACCAGTGAGTCTTATCTCAGTGGTTGTTAAGTTGATGGGGAAGATACTGAGATGCAAAATTTATGAACATTTGGAGAGGTATGATATGGTTAGAAATAATCAAAATGGGTTTGTCAAGCGCATGTTCTGCCGTACAAGCCTGATTGAATTTTATGAGGATGTGACAAAACAAGTTGCTGAAGGAAGAGCAGTAGATGTAGTGTATATGGATTTCAGCAAGGCATGGGTACCTTAACAAATTAAATTGTGAATTCCGAACTGGCTTTCCCACTAAAGGCGAAGTGTGGGTGTGTACGGGTCATATTCTGCATGGGGGTCGTTGACCAGTGGGGTGCCTGAAGGATCTGTGCTGGGACACTTACTGTTCGTGATCTTTATAAATGACCTGGATAAGGAAGTGGACGGATTGGTTCGTAGGTTTGTTGACGACACAAAGGTTGGAGGTGTTGTGGATAGTGTAGAGGGCGACCACACGTTACAGCGGGACACTGATTGGATGTAAAACTGGACTGAGAAGTAGTAGATGGAGTTCAACCCAGACACTTGTGAAGTGTTTCAGTTTGGTTGGTCACTAATATGGCAGAATATAGTATGTCACTGTGGAGGATCAGAGAAACCTTGAGCTCCGAGTCCAGAGGACACTCAAGCAGCTGCGCAGTTAGACTACGTGGTTAAGAAGGCGTACGGAGTATCTGCCCTCATCAGTCTTGGAAATCAAACTGGACCCGAGAGGTAATGGGGCAGCTATATATGACCCTGACCAGGCCCCACCTGGAGTACTGTGCTCAGTTCCGGTCGCTTCACTACGGGAAGGATGTGGAAGCCATACAACGGGTGCAGAGAAGATTTACAGGGATGTTGCCTGGATTGGGGAGCATGCCTTATGATAATAGGTTGAGTGAACACGACTTTTCTCCTTGGAGTGACAGAGGATAGGAGGTGACATGACAAAGGTGGAAAACATGCTGAGAGGCATTAATCTTGTGGATAGTCCGGGGCTTTTTTCCCCTCGGCTGAATTGGCAGCCACAGGAGGACACAGGTTGACGTAGCTGGAGAGAAGGTACAGAGGAGATGCCAGGGGTATGCTTTTTACTCAGAGAGTGGTGAGTGCGTGGAAATGCCGACTGGCAGCAGTGGTGGAGGCGGGTACAATATGGTCTTTTAAGAGACTTTTCGATGGGTACATGGAGCTTAGTGAAGGGCTATAGGTAAGCCTAGTAATTTCTACGGCAGGGACATATTGTGCTGTATTGTGCTGCATAGTGCTGTAAGTTTTCTATGATTCTATGAAAACTACACAACATAGAACATGGGTCCCAGGAACATACGATCCAGGTCTCTCGTTCTCTCCACAGAGCCTCCGTTTGTTACCCATTTTAACGAATCCCCTGTCACGTAAGCTTGCCTCTGCTCTCCCGAACACTCCTTTCTGAGACACAGAATATCAAACAGAGCCACCAAACTGCTGTCAGCAACTAGCACCATACACACACACATGCACACACACACACACACAGAGTAAGTTGGGGGGGGGGGGGGGTCAGAGGCCAGATTGAGAATATATTGCTGGTGATATAGCGGACACTAGAGGGAGTGGTGTCCACGCTGAGCTGTGGAGAGATTCAGAACCCAGAAGTCAATATCCGGTGGAAAGGAGGAGGTGAAACAACTGGACTAACATTCCCCGTCCTCATCACACATCATGCTGCGGAGTGAGGTGCAGACATACTGAGGGGGGTAGTGGAGGTATGGGAAGACGGAAATGGAGAGGGGTATAGGGGAGGACGGGGTGACGCATGCGAAGAAGAGTATGGGGGAGGGATTTCGGTTCGGAGACATGGAGGTTTTTAAGGGAGGGAAGAGTGAAGGGGACGGGAGGGGTCCCTCTGTTCACATTGTGTAATCCGCAGCCTTGTACACCAAAATCCATCTCTCCTTCAACAGTTCCCACTATTCACAGTACAGGTCGTTCCCGGCTACAACGAAGTAAGCACCGCTTGGGCTCCAAGATACCAAGAACATATTTGCCAGAAAACATCTTCTCCAAATTCACACATTCCGGATTCTTTCTGATCCAAGGTAAACTTCGCCTTGTTCCAACTTAGAATCTAAACTTGAGGAACGTCCTATCGTTTCCGATAATTATTTGAAACTAATGACTTACTGATCACTAGATACAATGTGTACCCTGGCAGAAAACTCTGACACCTGCCTTGTCTCATGGCGCAGTAGCAGATCAGGTATTTCTCAGGTATGTGTTGGGGAAAGTGTGGCGGGCTGTCAGACGTTACAGCGGGACATTCAGATGATGCAAAACGGCTGAGAAGTGACAAATGAAGTTCATCCGAGATAAGTGTAAGGTGGTTCATTTTGGTAGTTCAAGTATGATGACAGAATAAAGTCTTAATGGTCAGACTCTTGTCAGTGTGGAGGATGAGAGAGATCTTGGGGTCCGAGGCTATAGGAAGCTCAAAGCAACTGCGCTGGGTGACTCTGTGTGTAAGAAGGCATACGATGTGTTGGCCTTCATCAATCCTGCGATTGAATTTAGGAGCAGAGAGGTAATGTTGCAGCCTTATGGGACCCTGGTCAGACCCCACTTGGATGACTGTGCTCAGTTCTCGTCACCTCACTATAGGAAGTATACAGGAAGTTTCCTGGACTGGTGAACATGTCTTATGAAAACAGATTGAGGGAACATGGCCTTTTCTCCTTGCAGGGACGGATGATGAGAGGTGACCTGATAGAGGTGTATAAGTTGATGAGAGGCATTGATAGTGTGGATAATCAGAAGGTTTTTCCCAGGGCTGAATTGGTTGCCAGAAGAGGACACAAGGTGAAGGTGCTGGGGACTAGTTACACAGAAAATGTCAGGGGTAAGTGTTATAAGCAGAGAGTAGTGAGTGTGTGGAATGGGCTGCCAGCAACGGTAGTGGAGACGGATACAAAAGGCTCTTTTACGAGACTTTTGTACAGGTACATGGAGCTAAGAAAAATAGAGGGTATGTGTAAGTCTAGGAATTTCTAAGGCAGGGACATGTTGAGCGCAACTTTGTGGGCCGAAGGGCCTGCATTGTGCTGTAGTTTTCTATGTTTCGATATTTCCACCCACAAAGTCCACAGGGGATGTAGAGTCAGTATGAATAGAACTGAGAAATTCTAAGGGTAGAAACACCCTAATACAAGTTGTCTGCAGGCATGCAAACAGTAGTCTGGATGTAGGGTGTAAGTTGAACGAAGAGTTAAAATTTGCATGTCGCAAACGTACTGATACAGCTGTCATGGTGGATTTCAACATGCAGGTAGAGAGGGAGAATCAGAATGGTACTGGACCCCAAGAAAGGAAGTCTGTGGAGTGCATCCGAGATGGATTCTTAGAACGGATGTACTGAAGCCGACCAGGGAGAAGGCAAATCTAGATTTAGTGTTGTGCAATTAACCAGATTTGATCAGGGACCTCGAGGTAAAGGAGACATTAGGAGGTAATGACCATGATATGATATGTTTTAACCTACAATTTGAGAAGGAGAAGGGAAAATCGGATGAGTCGGTATTACAGATGAACAAAGTGAACTAAGCAGCTATGAGGGAGGATCTGACCAAAGTTCAATGGAACAATACCCTAGCAGGGAAGACACTGGAACAACAATGGCAGGTATTTCTGTGAATAACGCAGAAGGTGCAGGATCGGTTCATTTAATAGAGAAATAAAGATCCGAAGGGGAGTAAGGAGTGTCCGTCGCTGACGAGTGAAGCAAAGACAGTATAAAAATAAAAAAGAAGAAGTATACCATAGCAAAGATGAGCGGGAAGCCGGAAGACTGGGAAGCTTTTAAAGAGCAAAAGAAAATAACAAAAGAAGACAATGCGCGGAGAAAAAAAAAAGAGGTACGATGGGAAACTAGCAAAGAATATGAAGCTTCTTTGTGTACGGTATAAGAAAAGAAACACAGTTAAGACCAAAATTGGGCCATTGAAGACAGAAACGGGTGAATTCGTTATGGGGAACAAGGAAATGGCAGATGAGTTGAACAGGTACTTTGGATCTGTCTTCACTAGGGAAGACTCAAACAATCTCCCAGATGTAAGAGAGACCAAATAAACTACGGTAATGGATGAACTGAAGGAAATTTATATTAGGCAAGAAACGGAGTTTAATAGACTGTTGGGTCTGAAGGCAGATAAGTCCCCAAGACCTGATGGTCTTCAGACCAGGGTACTTCAGGAGGTGGCTCTAGAAATCGTGGACGCATTGGTAATCATTTCCCAATGTTCTATAGATTCTGTATCGGTTCCTGCGGATTGCTGGCTAAAGTTGTCCCACTTTTCAGGAAAGGAGGGAGAGAGAAAACAGGGAATTATAGCCATGTTAACCTGACGTCAGTGGTGGGAAAGATGCTGCAGTCACGTATAAAATAGGAAATTACAACACACTTGGATAGCAGTAGAAGGATCAATCCGAGTCAACATGCATTTGCGAAGGGAAAATCATGCTTGTCTAATCTTCTGGTGTTTTTTTGAGGATTTAACTATGAAAATGGACAAGGGAAAGCCAGAGGATGTAATGTAACTGGACTTTCAGAAAACCTTTGATAAAGTCCCACATAGGAGGTAATTTGGCAAAAATAAAGCACATGGTATTGGGGGGCAGAGTACTGACATGGATTGAAAATTGGCTGGCTGACACGAAACAAAGAGTAGCGATTAATGGGTCGCTTTCGGAATTTCAGGCTGTGACCTGTGTGATACCGCAATGTTCGGTGCTGGGACCGCAGCTGTTTACGATATACATTAATGATTTAGATAAAGGGATTGAAAGTAACATGAGCAAATTTGCCGATGACACAAAGCTGGGTGGTTGTGTGAAAAGTCAGGAGGATGTTATGAGAATGGGGTGACATGGACAGGCTAGGTGAGTGGGCGAATGTATGGCAGATGCAGTTTAATGTGGATAAATGTGAGGTTATCCACTTAGGTGGCAAGAACAGGTAGGCTGATCTAAATGGAGTCAAGTTAGGAAAGGGGGAAGTACAACGAGATCTAGGTGTTCTTGTACATCGGACAATGAAAGCAGGCATGCAGGTACAGCAGGCAATGGAGAAAGTTAATGACATGCTGGCCTTTATAACAAGATAAAGAGGTCCTTCTGCTGATGTACAGAGCCCTGGTGAGACCACATCTGGAGTATTGTGTGCAGTTTTGGTCTCCAAAGTTGAGGAAGGACATTCTTGCTATTGAGGGAATGCAGTGTTGGTATACAAGATTAATTCCCGGAATGGCGGGACTGTCATATGTTGAACGATTGGAGCGACTGGGCGTGTATGCACTGGAATTTAGAATGACGAGAGGGGATCTGATTGAAATATACAAGCTTTTTGGACAGGCTGGAGGCAGGAAGCATGTGCCCGCTGATGGGTGAGTCCAGAACTAGAGGCCACAGTTTAAGAACAGGGGTATGCCATTTAGAACAGGGATGTGGAAAAACTTTTTCGCCTAGAGAGTGTTGGATTTGTGGAATGCTCTGCCCCAGAAGGCAATGGAGGCGAAGTTTCTCGATGCTTTCAAGAGAGGTTAGAGCTCTTACAGATGGCTGTGTCAAGGTATATGGGGAGAGAGCGTTAACGGGGTACTGATTGTGTATGATCAGCCATGATCACAGTATATGGTGGTGCTAGCGAGAAGGGCCGATTGGCCTACTCCTGCACCTGCTGTCTATTGTCTATATGTGTAAACCGTCTTCCATCTCTTCAGTAGACATCCCACGTTCCTTGGAATAAACACAATGAATTCAGAAGCCCTCCCACCTGCACCGTAGCTTGAGCCACGTGCTAAACTGTATGGTCTTCCTGTGTCTGAGAACCCTGGACGGGTGGTGGTCCTGTCCTTTAAGTTAATAGCTAAATCCCTGAACTATCTGTGCAGAAACACATTCTCATACATACCGATTTCTTTGGTACATATATGGACCAAGACGTCGGGCTGTTCACTCACCCACTTCAGAATCATAGAATATTTCTGCAATAGCAGTTGAGCCTCTTTCTATTGCACTTAAGATAACTACATTATTTCAAGCTGTAAGGATAGGGGTCACAGCACATTCCCATTGAAATCCGCTCAATTCACAACTGACCCTGTCGGGTTATCCACCCTCAAAATGTTTAATCAATTTCGCTGCAACTATACGTTCACATCAGTTCAGTTTTGGGTCCCATTCATGGAAACGATCTATTTCTTCCCTCCACACTCGATTCAGTTTTTAGACAATGGGGTTTGAACGGCCTTATGCGCATTAAGGATTTGTGCACTGGAAAGATATTCAATAGTTTTGATAACCTGTGCAGTAAATATGGCCTTCCGCTTAATCATTTTTTTCAATACCTGCTTATTCTCCACTTTGTCAAGGAAAACAATCCCTCTTTTCCTGATGTACCACCTGCTATGTTGTGGGGCAAACCCACTCTTAGCTTTAATTATGAAGGTCTGATCTCTGTACTATACTCTCAGCTGATGTCTTTGGGAGTTCAAGAACTAAACAAAACGAAGACCAGCTGGCAGGATGACCTTGGTGTGGATCTGGCTGAGGAATATTGGGCAAAAGCACTGAATAGGGTTCATTCCTCGTCATCATATGCTATACTCGGACTCATACAATTTAAAGTTTTACATGGTTCACTTCAGTAAAGCCAGGCGTGCTGACATATATCCTGGAACAGACGCTGCTTGTGACATGTGTTCCTTGTCTCCGGCTGGTTTAGTGCATGCATGTTGGTATTTCCCTCGGCTTGATGGCTACTGGGCACAGGTTTTTTTTTTAATTATCTGTGAGTTTTGGGCGGTGACACTGAGACCTTGCCCGCTTATAGCGGTATTTGTTGAGGCAGATGACGTTTTGGGTTTAAATGCAAACCAGTCGGATATCATTTCACTTACATCGCTTTTGGCCCGTAGGAGAATCTTGCTGGTCTGGAAATCTGCCACTCCCCCATCTGCTGCTGCTTGGTTAGATGTCGTAATGTTTTTTTTCTGAAATTATAAAAGATTAAATTCACTCTGAGGGCGTCAGTGAGAAAGTTCTATTCGAAATGGGGGTCATATTTTGTGAGTCTTAAGGAATTACCTACTAGTTGAGAGCATTTGTTTGTACTTGGGAAGTTGATTCCCTTTTAACACGCATATGGTTTACCTCACAGGGTGGTTGATGAATTGTAATATGAGTGTATTCTGGATCATCCGAGAAGTTGTAGATGTGTGTGGGACTTCGTCTTGAAGTAGTGTGGGGGTATGGCTGTGAAATGTCCGTACTTGTATCTGTGAAGTGTTGCATTAGTACATACATTACTAAGATGTTACCTGGGTTTCAGCAATTAAGTTACAGAGAAAGGCTGAACAAGTTAGGCCTCTATTCATTGGAGCGTAGAAGGTTGAGGGGGGATTTGATCGAGGTATTTAAAATTTTGAGAGGGATAGATAGAGTTGACGTGAACAGGTTGTTTCCATTGAGAGTAGGGGAGATTCAAACTAGAGGACATGATTTGAGAGTTAGGGGGCAGAAGTTTAAGGGAAACACGAGGGGGTATTTCTTTACTCAAAGAGTGATGGCTGTGTGGAATGAGCTTCCTGTAGAAGTAGTAGAGGCCAGTTCAGTTGTGTCATTTAAGGTAAAATTGGATAGGTATATGGACAGGAAAGGAGTGGAGGGTTATGGGCTGAGTGCGGGTAGGTGGGACTAGGTGAGATTAAGGGTTTGGCACGGTCTAGGAGGGCCAAGATGGCCTGTTTCCGTGCTGTGATTGTGATTGTTATATGGTTATTAGCTGTCATTGTATGTTCGGGGAGGGCGGGTGAGGGGAGGATTTTTTAGGGTTAAGATACAAAAGCAAAATGGAGGAAATTGTAATCCATTATTATTCTGTACGGTGACCTTTCTTCAATAAAAAATATTACAAATAAAAGAGAATCATAGAGAAGCAATGGTGTGCTGCGAATAGAGGAAGGAAGGTGCGGAGAGTGGGGCCACAGAAAGGGTGTTCAGTTTGCAGCCGTTAGAGCAAAACGTGTCAGGCACCGTTTTCCTGCTCCCTATCTCTGAATGGAGTCTGTTTAAACGCCGAAATCCACTGACCCATGGCCAGGAATCACAGACAGAGTGAAAATCCCTCCATTCAATCCCATCACACACTCCTGGAAACATACACTGAGTAACGCTCCCTCCCCAACGATCCATCACACACCCCCGGGATCATACACAGAGTGCAACTCCCTCCATATTGTATCAACACACAGTCCGGGATTACACACAGAGTGAGGCTTCGTCCACACCGACCAAACGCACAGTTCCTGGGTCGGATAATCATCGAAGCTCACTAAATATTATCCCATCACACTCCCGGGGTCAGACATGTACCTCCCACACCGTCGCAGCACACCCTACCGGAGTCAGCAAAAGTACGAAACCCTCTCCCTCCTCCGGTCTCCCCGCTCTCCAATACCCAGCCTTTCTGCTTTCCAGTAGTCTTGAATGTTCTGTGTCTCTCGGAGATGGTTGTGTGTGTGTCTCTGAGCGGATTGTGTGCTGCCGTTAGAGGAAGGAAGGGGAGGAGAGAGGAGGCCAGGGAAAGGGTGGTGAGTTTGCAAACACTGATGTAAGTGGTGTGGAACACGTGACCGGCCTGTAAATGCAGAATTGCGGAGAGATTCAGATCCTGGTGATCGATATCCGGTGGAACGGGGGGAGGTATAATACAGAGAGAGAGAAATAAAACTAAATGTATCAGAGATGGGGTAAGAAGTGGAGGGACATTTGCGAAAGTTAGAGAAGTCAATGTTCATGCCATCAATTTGGAAGCCGCTATATACCGGCTGGGTAGCTCCAAACTGATGTGATGTGCATTGAATTCTCTCACTTCCGTTAATGCCCCGTCCTCCCATTCTTACCCCATCCCTGATATATTTAGTTGTTTCTGATTTTCTCTCTCTCTGCCCATAACTTGTTGCCTGTTCTCCATCTTCCTCTGGTGCTCCCCTCTCTCTTTCTTTCTCCCTAGACTTCCCGTCCCGTGATCCTTTCCCTTCTCTAGATCTGTAATCTGTATCACATTCGCCAATCACCTTTCCAGCTCTTAGCTGCATCCCAAACCCTCTGGCCTTCTCCTGTCATTTCGGATTTCTTCTTCCCCTCCCCCCCCCCCACTACTTTCAAATCTCTTCCTATCTTTCCATTCAGTTAGTCCTGACGAAGGATCTCGGCCCGAAACGTTGACAGTCCTTCTCCTTCTTGACGCTGCCTGGCCTGCTGTGTTCCACCAGCACTTTGTGTGTGTTGTGCAGGAGAGGATGTGGGGCACGAAACGGGTTTGCTTGTAGGCGAGGGATGGGTGACGGAGACGGGAGTGCAGTAACGCAATCTGTGTGACGGTGACTGGGAATCATGTAGGAGGATGGCGACGGAGATGGGGTGTGGTTTTGGAGAGGGAGGGTGTTATGCATACGGGGAAGACTCTATTCGAGTTACAGTGCAGGGCCTGACTCTGTGTTGGTATCGTTGAGTGGTGAGATCCTGCTATGTTGCAGAGCCTGTCAGTGTGTCAGTGTCACGATGAGGGGCGTGTTCATATTAGATGTGGGTTGTGGCAGTGACACCGAAACACTTTCATAGTCCCTTTGAAGAACATCTCCGTGTCACAGTGAGAGTTGTGTGTCTCGTTCATAGCTTATGCAAACGGTACTGTCCCTCCTGCAATCAAGTCTCACTACTATCTGCCGTGTCAGGCTTAGAGGCGTTGACCCTTGACCTGAGCGCATCTGCCCATCAAATAATATTTCCTGCATTGAAACGTACGCAGCTCAGAACATGAGTCCCAGCAGGCTCAAACTTTTGCGTCTTGAATGTTTCAGAAGTCTTAGCAACATCTGTCCCAACAACCACTCAACTAACTGTAATGGCGTTCTTATTTTCATGTCCCTTCAACTCTAGTTTATACTACCATTCTCCCTTCTAGTGGCAAACCTTACCACTGGGATATTATTTCGATTCCAGTCCTGGTGTAAATTGAGTGAGTTGCTTATGAGAGAGGAAATGAAGGAGCTGAGCAAGGAGAAGGCGGTGTGGCGCGTCCTCCAGGCAGGAGTCTGTGCTGCCCCCCCTAGTGTTCGCTCGGCAGAAGACAACCTCTGCTCTGAACAATTGTAGATTACCGTGGCATTCAAAGTGCCCAGGGGCCTCAAGCTGCATAAATGTGTGTGTGTGTGTGTGTGTGTGTGTGTGTGTGTGTGTGTGTGTGTGTGTGTGTGTGTGTGTGTGTGTGAGTGTGTGTGTGTGTGTGTGTGTGTGTGTGTGTGTGTGTGTGCGTGCGTGTGTGTGTGTGTACATAATACGTGAATATATTGACTGATATGCTTATTATCTTGATATGTTATACATATTATGTACGCTCCAACCATAAATCTTTAGCCACATTTTAAACTGAATGCATTTTTTTTTCTAATTTTGTTAACACCTGCACACCGGCTCCCTTTTCCTACGTATATAGTGGAGCCGGTAACGACCACATACCATCGAGTAATCTCAGTACCGCTTTTCAGTTCCCGTAACAAAGACAATCCCATCGATACAGCTCGTCAGATTTCACCCCCCTCCCTGCTGAGCCACAGAACCATAGTCACTGCCAGAGACCTGACCGGAGAGACTTTCCCCTGCTTGGTCATTTGCACCTCTCTCCTCCCATCCAGAAGCAACCAAACTGGTCTACCTGTTTTTCAGCGGGTTGGCCTCAAGGGGTCTCTGCACGGGTTCTGCCTGTTTAACCCGTCATCCAGTATTCAGTACCCTACACGGGGGGGGGGGGGGTGGTATGTAAATGCCTTTCTATATGCCCTCCCTATATCACCCCGGCAGCTTCCCGAAAGATCCCGTTCATCCAGTTCCAACGCTGTTCCCCAGAGTGTCACAGCAGGATGTGTGTGGGTGTCACGATATGGGGTCGGTTAGCGTCCGGTCAGGGTTGTGACCATGTCATGGTGAGGGTTGAGTAGGTGTCACAGTGACAGCTGTGTGACTCGCTCACTGCCTCTGCTGTCTGTGAAGTGGTTGTTCTCTGTGTTTCGCAATCTATCGTCAAAGTCCTTGATCTACACCATCCCCTTATCAGCCCACTCGATGAGTTGAAATCTCTCTTTTTGCCCCTCTTGCAGAGCAGTGAACGTACATCACTGAACAGAATGGACCCTTCGGCCTACAATGTTGTGATATGCCAATTGAGCTAAATCACGTCTGACTGCACAACAACCATCTCCCTGTATTCCCTATACATTAACGTCCCCGTCAAAAAATGCACATAACCCCCCTCCGAGTTTGTCAATGTATCTCTTGTCACCAATAAAAACTCGCCTCCGCTTTCAATACATCCGGCTTCTTCACGACTAATACAGCCGCAACCGGGAACGTGGAGCTGACGCTCCTGCCCGCTTTGCAACGGCGCCTCACTAAAGTGTAGAGTGTCATAATTCCAGCCGTTGACCCCTGCCCTGAGCTGATCGGCCTTTAGTACAGTACTTCCTGCATTGAAACGTACGCAGCTCAGAACATGAGTCTCAGCAGGCTTAACGCTTTGCTTCGTGACTTTGTCGGAGGCCTTAACATCTGTCCCAACAACCACTCAGCTATCTGCAATGGCATTCTTGTTTACTTGTCCCTGCAACTCTATTATGTTTCACCACTCTCCCTTTTTAATGTCAAACCTTATCAATGGTTTATTAGTTCCAATTAAGTTCGGGTGTAAAGTGAGAGGGTTGCTCATGGGAGACTAAATGAAGAAGCTGCGCAAGATGGAGGCGGCAAGGCGCTGTCTCCAGGCAGGAGTCTGTGCTGCCCCCTAGTGTTCGCACGGCAGAAGACAATCTCTTTCTGAACAATGTCAATTGCCGTGTATTCGAAGTGCCCAGGAGATTCAAGATGCATAAATGTGTGTGTGTGTGTGTGTGTGTGTGTGTGCGCGCGCGCGCGCGCGCGTGCACACAACACGTGAATGTGTTTTACTGATATCCTACATAAGCATGCTACCTTTCCATTTTATACATAATGTGTGTGCTTTGTGCCATGTGGGACTGTTGGTTTTGCAATTAGCAGTCAAGTCCTGGATGTATTCATTGTGATGACTTTACAATGAAACATAAATTGAAATTAATTGAAATATAATGAAACCGTTGCGTCTGTAGAGTTCGCACCTTCAGTGGAAGAGAATCTAGTGATACACATATCTGAAGTTCTCATTCCAACCATGATGTTAAACTGAAAGTTATTTTTTTAATTTCGGCCACACCTACAGAAACGAGTCCCTCTTCGCTCCTATATACCTGTGTCTATAACATAGGCAACATGGAAACATAGAAAAATCTGCAGCACAATCCAGGCCGTTAGGCCCACAAATCGGTGCCGAACATGTCCCTATCTTAGAAGGAACTAGGGTTTACCCATAGACCTCTATTTTTCCAAGCTCCATGCAGCCAGCCTGGAGTATCTCAAAAGAACCTATCGTATCCGCCCCCACCACCGCCGCCGGCAGCCCATTCCACGCACTCACCACTCTACGTAAAAAAAAAACTTACCCTTACAGCTCCTCTGCACATACTTCCTAGCACTATAAATCAATGCACTTTTCTGCCAGCCATTTCATCCTTGGCGAAAGGGGTCTGACTGTCCACACGATAAATGCCTGTCATCATCTTGTACACATCTATCTGACAATTGCTCATCCTTCGTCGCTCCAAGAAGAAAAGATCGAGTTCATTCAACCTCATAAGGCATGCTCCCCAATTCCAGCAAGAACCTTGTATTTTGGGGACCACATACCATCGAGGAATCTGGTTCTCGTCCAAAGTACCGCTTTTCCGTTCCCCTAAGAAAGACAACACAATCGATACAGCTTGTCAGATTTCACCCGCCTCCTTGCTGAGCCACTGATCCATACTCAGTGCCAGAGACCTGACTGGTGAGACTTTCCCCTGCTTGGTCATTTGCACCTCTCCCCTCCATTCCAGAAGTATCTAAAGTGGTCTACCTGTTATTGTCCTGGTTGGCCACAAGAGGCCTCTGCACTGTTTCTGGCTGTTTAACCCCTTTCACGTTCCTGTCTTCCACCCAGATTCCTGTATCCTGCACCTTGAATGTAAGTACCTCTCTATATATCTTCACTATCATCGCTCAACTTCCCGAATAATCCCGAGTTCATCCAGTTCCAGTTCGAACTCTGTTACGCACAGTGATAGACGGGTCAGCTGGATGACCTTCTTACAGGAGAAGTTGTCAGGGACTCTGGAGGTTCCATGCCTTCCCACAGCCCTAAGGCAAGCAGTCAACTCTCCTGTAGTAATGCTTACTGTTCCTTCTAACTGTAATTATAAACGAAACAATCTATAAACTGAAAACAAATCTACCAACAGTTCTGCGCCTTCTATCATCCGAGACTCTCCTCCTTACAGCGTCAAATTGGATAAGCCCTCTAACTCGAACAATGTCCGCTGCGATTGCCCACAACTTTACTACGAGCTAAGGACTTTCTGCTCCGGTTCATTGCAGCGATACAGAAATTCAAAAAATGATTGAAATTCACCCCACACCGTCACATCATCCGGGGTCAGGCACATATTGAAGCTCTCTCCTCCCGGTCCCGTCACACACTCCGGGGATCAGAAGCTGCTTTACTCTCACCACACCCAGCACTGCGCCGTTCGAGTAGTCCTTCATTGTGTGTCTGTCTCGGAGACTGTGCGTGTGTTCGTGTACAGATGGTGAGAAGTAAAGAGCAGAGAAGTGGAAGAGAAGGGGGAGGGAGTAGGGACGTGGTGTTGAGATAGTGGTCACTGGGAGAAAGTGGTGTGGAACCGCGAGACCGGCTTGTCCACACTGATCAGTGAACAGGATTAGAACCGAGAGATCGACTTCCGGAGGATGGTGTTGTGAGTGGTAACACCAGACGTCACCACTCCCCTTTCGTTCCCAGAATTCCAGATGAACGGGGTCGGGAGATAGAGGATCGAGAGTATTGATGGAACCGTGGAGAGTGTAGGGGACGGAGCGGGTCAGGGAGACGTGGATAGGAGATGGGGAAGGAAGATATGACGGAGAGAGCAAGGAATGCGGGAGACGGAGGGTTGATGGAGTCGGGGTGTGTAAAAGAAGATTGCGGAGATGGAAATGAAGGTAGGGGAAATCAACATCGGGTGGAGGATGTTGTAGTGTGGTGATGTAACAACATAAATCACGGCTCCCTCTTCCCCACAATTCCACATTAACACAGAAAGGGAGCGGGGTAGAGGAGGGATCCGGGTGACGGAAACGTGGAAAGTTGCAGTGGAAGCAGCGTTTCAGAGAGACGGGGAGAGGAGTTGGGGAAGGGGGGGATGACAGAGACGGCGTGAGGTGCAGGAGACAAAACAGTAATGGAGTCGAGGTGTCAAGAAGGGAAGCTATGACGACAACGGGGGAGTGTGTGACGTAGAGGATGTTTTGTCTGACTTTGATGAGGTTGATCGTCGGGGAACAAGGGATTGACGACGAGGGGAGTCGTAGCGGAGGAAGGGGCTGACGGAGACAGGGTAGGGTGCAGGCACTACTGGTAGTGACAGAGACTGGAGGTGTGTACAAGAGCGAGGGGATCATGGAGATGGGCATGGCTGATTGGGAGGGACAGAGTGACTGGAAACGAGAGTGGGGAAGAGCGAGGGACTGACAGACCTCTTCTGCAACCTCTATTTTCTCGGCCGATGTAAGAATAATCCTTCTGGTGGGTGAACCCTCTCAAGGCATCGGGTTCCGAAGGTGTTTCTAGTAGGGTACTGAAAACCTTTGCCACCAACAGGTTGGACTGTTCAAGAGTCGTTGGTGAGGAAGCTAATAAAAGGTTTGCATTCATTTTCCGGGCAAGGATTTAATTTTAAGGCTCTGGTTTAGACTCATTTGGAGGGTGCTTCCCTGTCACTTTCACTTCAAGACTCGGACTAGCAATTTCTGCCTGTCACAATCCTTCCTGGAATGTCTGTAATTAAATGGATTGTGCTGAGCACTCAGTGATCAACCGTAGGAAATCCATTTCCAGCACTGTGGGTTGTGATTGACACTTCGGATGTAGTTACTGCCGTCGTTTATTTTAGTCTAAGTCTGAGTTAATTCCAGACCTTACTCTGCACTTGGGTTGACACCATCCATAACTCCCTGGCCACGGAAGCTATTGTGACGTCAGGAGTTTGTGACGATTTGGTCTCTCATTGAACACGAGTAAATTTCTATGGATGTCCGCTGGGAGGCGCTCTGTCCGGTCGCATAACCTCCTGGTGTGGAGTCGACGACGCCCAGGGTGGCCAGAGACAGCAGAGGGATGTAGACTCAGCCAGTACCGTCAAGGGCAAAACCGCTCCCTCCGTCTCGTAGTTGAAACGGTGTTTATCACGATCGCAAGACGAACTCTTCCTGGACGTTTTGCATTCGGTGTATTCGATCTTTCCAGATTTCATCTTGTAGACGACATGAGAGGCCACCTTACTATCAAACGGGTTTAGGAAATCTCAAAATAAGCAAAAATGTTTTCTGGAAACATACCCACTGCTGCACTCTCTCCACGGCCCGTGTCAGTCTCTAAACTAATCTCACTACACCGCGATCTCCACGCAGCCGCACGTCAGAATCCAAACTATTCCGATCACTACACCGATCACTACACCGATCACTCTCCACGACCCCGCGTCATTATCCAGACTAATGTCGGTGCACCTTTACGGGATCCAGCGTGGCACCGAGACGGGTTGTGGCGGAGGGAAAACAGGAGATAACGGAGAGTGTGCAGAGATGGAGTGTGTCACGAAGACGGGGCAGCTTGTAAGGGAGGGACGAGAGGTGACGGGTATGAGACTGGTGTAAAGTAGGGAGTTTGTGACTGAGAGGGGGAGTATTGCAGGAGAGCGAAGATAGATGAAGTTGGGGAGAGGATTATGCATACGCAGCGGACTGTGTCCTTGCTAAAGTGAAGATCGTGACAGTTTGTCGGTATCGTTGGGCGGTGTGTTCATGTTATGTTGCAAGGCGTGTCTGTGCGACGGTGTCACGATGAGGGGCGCGTTCATGTCTCGGTGTGAGCTGTGACGGCATCACGGTGAGGGCTGTGTCGGTGTCACAGTGAAGGGGGTGTCTGTGTAGTAGTGAGGGCTGTGTGGCTCGTTTACTGCCGATGTCGAGAGGTCGCTCCCTGAGTTTCTCAATGCAGCGTCATATTCCTTCATCTACCCCGCCCCCTGCGTTTCCCATCCTATCAGTTCAAAACTCTCCCTGACCCTCCTGTAGAGCTGTGAACGTCAATCACCGAACAGAGGAGACCATTCGGCCCGCAATGTTCTGATATACCAATTAATCTAAATCCCTTCTGCCGACACACGTCCAACCTCATCAATTCCCTGTAAATCCACGTGACTGTCAAAGAGCCATTGAAACGGCTCTATCGATCTTCCCTCACCACCGTCTCTGGTAGCACAGTACAATCACCCTCCAGTCCCTGTGTGAATAAAAAATCTTGTCAACCTCACCTCCTCTGAACTTATCCCTCACACCTCAATGCATGAGCTCTTGTACGAGACATTTTTATCCTGGGCGTTATAACACTCGCTCCTTGGTCCATCAGTGTCTGTTCTAGTGAGATAATCCTCTGTCAGTTGTCCCCTCCGCCTTCGCCGCTCCAGAGTAAAGAAACCGAAAATTCTCACCACTGCCTACAGATAGTGTCCTCTATACCGGGCAGCATCCCAGTGAATCCCCACTGAATCCTCCCCAAAGACACTGACACTTCCTTTAATGGAGCATCCAGAAATGAATCAGGAATCTCCGAAACGTCAATCCCAGTCTCAACTCTTATCTGCTCCGCCCCTTGGTTACCCGGCACTCTTCGCCATTCACAGTGTGTGGTCCCCAATCCTCTAGACTGAAGTTCTTCTCTGCTTCCAAACTTCCCACAATTCTCATGAAACAGCGCCTGGGCTCCAACTTAGCAGGTCCATCTTTGTCAGAAAACAACCTGGCCGAATCCGCACTTGCCGGATCATTCCTGACGCCAAACATATTGGCCTTATCTCAATTGATAAACTAAACTGGAGGAGTAGTCAGCATGGCTTTTTAAAGGGCAGGTCGTGCCTTACAAGCCGGATTGGATTTTTTGCGGATGTGATTAAACACATTGATGAAGTATGAGCAGTAGATTTAATGTATATGGATTTCAGCAAGGCATTTGATAAGGTAACCCGAGCGAGGCTTGCTGAGAAAGTAAGGAGGCATAGGATCAAAGAGGACATTGCCCACAGAAGGTAAAGCCTGCTTTCAGACGGGTCATATTCTGCATGGAGGTCGGTCACCAGGGGAGTGTCTCGGGGATCTCTTCCGGGACCCTTACTCTTCGTGATTTTTACAAACGACCTGGATGAGGAAGTGGAGCGACGGGTTAACACGTTTGCTGATGACACAAAGGTTGGAGGTGTTGTGGATAGTGTGGGGGGCTGTCACAGGTAACAGCGGGATACTGGTAAGATGCAAAAGTGTGGAAGAAAATTGCAGACATTCAAACAAGGTAAGTGTGAAATTCTTCATTTTTGTTGATCTTCTCCATCAACCTACCAACCGGTAGAAAGGCAGGATGCAGAAGGACAGACAGATTAGTAGAATGTTCAACAAATTGGCAAACTAAACAGAATATTGGAAAATGCATGGTCGTGCACATTGGTTGTAGAATTGAAAGTGAGGACTATTGTCTAAACGGGGAGAAATTCCAAAACACAGAGAGGCAATGGGGCATCTTCTTCCTCTGCGCCATCACATCTTTCAACGCACGAGAACTAACTCCACAGTTTTTGCGGTATTTATTAATATTTGTAAGTTGCATTAATATTAAATCTTTGATCCATACTGATGCTTCAGAACAAGAAATCGCAGGCCGTGTAAGTCTCAGATAAAAGGGTCTTTATTCCCTGAAGCGTAGCTGTAACTTTACAGAGTTGCATAAACTCAAGAGGGGCACAGGCATTGGTAATGCGCACAGAATTTTACCCAGAGCTGGGGTATCGAGACCCAGACGGCACAGGATAGAGGTGAGAGTTGGTGGAAAAGGGATAGAGAGAGAGATCAGAGAGACGCAGGTGTTTGAGGGAACGGAGAGCAGAGTGAGAGAGTATGGTATAGAGGGGGAAAGTAAGAGAAATATAAAGAAGTTGGAAGAAGGAGCAGAGAAAGGTCGAGGAAGTAGGGTGAGGAGATGGGGTAGAGAGAGTTAGAGGGAGTGAGAAAGAGCGGGATGGAGAGGGATGGCGGGAAAGAACGGGATAGTTGGAGACTCGGGTTTTCCATTTGTGGTGGGGACAAAGGGGTTACGAAAAGATGAGAATAGAGAAGCTGGTAGGGCAGAGAATGTAGGGAGGATTTTGAGAGGATGGACTGAGTGTGATTGGAGCAGGGATAAGGAAGGGAAAGACAGGGTAATCATTTGATTCTAGTCGGCTCTGCGGGCTGTTGACAGAGAACCTGGATCTTTTCAGGAATATCCGGACAGCAGGGGGCGGACTTCTCGCAGATGAAATGGTGCTTATCATGAAGGCAATAGTCACTCCCTCCACTCGAAGTGCATTCACTGCAGGAGGAACTTCCGGAGGTCACCTTGTACATCAGACCATGGACGGCATTCCTGTCAGTAAATGGTTAAAAAATTTCAACAGAGTCCAAACAGATCCGGCGGAACACGAGATCGTCGCCAAACTAATCCCATTAAATCCGGGCAATCACTACAGCCCTGTGTCGTCCTCAAAATATTTCCTGTGTCCCAATGTCTCCCCACTGCTGTGCGCCAGTCACCAAATTAATCCAACTACACCACCTGCCTCCTGCCCGTCGTCCCGCGGTCTCCTCAGTCCTGTGGCAGTCCCAATTCGAATGGAACACACCCACTTTCTCCCTCAGATCTATTCCAGTCCCCAAACAAATATTATTCTCCCATCCTCCCATCGGCACAATCTGATCCTGCAACCCTCTGTCGGTCCCCAAATCCATCGCACGGCTCTTCCTCTCCCGACAGTTCATGTTCGTCTCCAGGTTAATCCCATTGCCCCTCACTGCTACCTCAGCCTTGCATCAGTCGGCAATCTGGACCCACTGACCGCCTCTGTACCCACACTCCCGAATCGGTCTCCAAACTAATCCAGTTTTCCCAATCTCTCCCCCCAGATCAGTGTCATACCACAAACGGATCCTGCCGGATAACTCTTTTTCACAGAGCAAGGCCTGTCTGCAAACTAATTGGACTCTGCCTCCTGCTCCACACAGATCTGTGTCAAACTCCGAACTAATTCCACTGTATCTCCCAATCCCCACAGCCCTGCGTCAGACACCAAAATAATCCCATGGAAATAATCCCCGGGGCCCACAGCAAATCGTCCAAATAATTCGCTGCCCTCTCCTGTGACAGACAGGTATCTTTTCCTAAAATATTCCCCTTGTATCGTTCTCCCCCGACACCAAATCCCACCCGCCACCCTCTTCTCAAAAACCTACTTCAGTCCGTAAACTAATCCCATTTTCTCCCCTCACGACAGTGTCATTCCCCAACTCCCACACCACAGATCAGTCCAACTCTCACCCGGTTTCACATTGTCCAATCCAGTAAGGAAGGTTACGGCGAACGAGAGACCGTGAAACAAAACTCTGTAAAATTAAATCCCTTTGATTAATGCCGAGAATCGAAAGCTGTTTACGGGAGAGTGTCATGGGATGGTGTGTAGGGAGAATCACTCTGTGCCTGATCGCGGTGTGTGATGGGACGGTGTGGAGAGAGATTCACTCTGTGTTTCACCCCGGGAGTATGTTACCGGAGGGTATTGTGGGTTTTCACTCAGTGCCTGACCCCGCGGGTGTGTGATGATTCCTGTGTTGCTGTGGGATCTTCTCGTGCTGTGAAGGGGCGGTGTGGAGGGAGATTCACTCTGTGTTTCACTCCGGGAGTGTGTTACGGGAGGTTACTGTGGGTTTTCACTCAGTGCCTGATCCCGCGGGTGTGTGATGATTCCTGTGTTACTGTGGGATCTTCTCGTGCTGTGACACATACCGCTTTATCCCTTGAATTCATTTCCAGCAGGCTTGAATCACGGTTTGAACATCCTTGCATTGCTCTTGGGAAAGAAGTTTCAAACGTGGATACGTAATAACACCGGTCTGTATTTGTGACCCAGTCCTTGGAACACGTTTGCTCTGGAACTCAGGAACAAGGAACAGTGAGACACGGTGTGAATCTCTCGTCACACTTTCCCATCACACACACGCGGTGTGTCACACGGAGTGTATTTCTCGCAATGCGGTCTCATCACGCACACCTGAGGTCAAGCACAGAGTGAATCTCCACTCACACCGTCCAAACGCACATTAACAAGGATCAGGAAAAGTGAAGGTCGCTCCAGACCATCCATCACACACTCACGGGGTCAAGATACAGAGTGAATCTCGTCCCATACTGTCTCATCGTACACGACTGGGGAGAGACACAGAATGAAGTTCCCTCCATAACGTCCCGTCACAGATTCACAGGATCAGACACAGAGTGAATCTCGTCCCATACTGTCCCATCGTACACGCCCGGGGAGAGAGACAGAATGAAGTTCCCTCCATAACGTCCCGTCACAGATTCACAGGAACAGACACAGAGTGAAGTTCCCTCCACATCATCCATCACAGTCTCTCCAGTCAGGCACAGACGGAGGCTACCTCTAACAGTCCTCTGATACACACACAGAGTCAGACACTGAATGATCCTCGCTCTACACCATCCTATCACACACTCAGTGTGTCAGAGGAAAAGCGATGCTCCCTCCACATCGTCCTATCAGAGACCCTGAATCAAACATGTAATGAATCGCAATCCATTGCGCATCGTCACCCAGCCTCTGGGCCGGATCTAGAATTCTAGAATACAGATTCCCCCACACTCTCCATAGACACAGAATGAAACTCTCTCTCTCTCTCTCTCTCTCTCTCTCTCTCTCTCTCTCTCTCTCTCTCTCTCTCTCTCTCTCTCTCTCTCTCTCTCTCTCTCTCTCTCTCTCTCTCTCTCTCTCTCTCTCTCTCTCTCTCTCTCTCTCTCTCTCTCTCTCTCTCTCTCTCCACTACTCCATCACACACACATGGGTTCAGACTGCACGCTGGTCAGTGTCAAATCTCACGCTCTTGCGGACAGACAAAGAGTGAAGCTCCCTCCAAACCGTCACACGTTCATGGAGTGAGACTCAGAGCTAAGCTACTGTGACTGTGTCCATTCGCACACTCCACGGATCAGACACAGTGTAGCTCCTTCAGCAGCGTCCGATTACGGACACCAGACATGGAGTGAAGCTCTTTCTCACTCTCCCATGACACAGGCGCAGGGTTAAAAACAGTTTTCACCGTCCGCACCGTCTCACCACACACTACCGGAAGCAGATACAGAGTGAAATTCCCTCCGCTAACTCCGTGGCCTCATCTCACATTCCAGCGGTCGGACGTGGAGTGAGGTATCCTGCACACCGTCCTGTCATACTCTTCCGGAGTCAGATTCTGGGCGTTACTCCCTCCATACTGTCTCATCACACACCACCGGGGTCAGAGAACACTATTTAGATCCCTCCACAAACTCCAAACACACACAGCCTTGGTCAGACACAGTGTGAATCTCTCTCTCCACGGCCATAACACACTCTCCAGCAGTCGGACATGAGAAGAAACTCCCTCAGCACACAGGACAAACGTCAGAGGAAAAGTGATTCTCCCTCAAGAGCTTCTCAACACCCCACGCAGCAACGTGTCAGACACAGAGGGAAGCTGCCTCCACACGGCCCCATTACACACTCCCGATTCTAACAAAGTGTGAATCTCACTCCTTACGTCCTATTAAACTTCCTGGCGAGTCACAGAGTGAGGCTCTCTCTGAACCGTCCCATCACACCCCAATGTGTTCACACACAAAGCGAAATTCCGCCCACACACTCACGGGGTCAGACTCCCTCCACAATATCCAATCACACAGTCTGACGTCACGTAGAATGAACGCCCCTCTGCACTGTCCCATCACACAATCCCGCTGTCAGACACGGAGTGAAGCTGGATCCATACTGTCCCATAAGACATTCCCAGACATAGGTTGACGCTGAAATGTGACGTCTCACGACGCCGTGGCCAGATACAGAATGAATCCACCTCCACAACGTCTCATCACACTTTCCTGGATTCAGTGATAAAGTGAAAGTTCGTCCATGCAGCCCCATCACACACTCACCGGGCAAACACAGAGCAAATCACCCTCCAAACCATCCCTTAACACACTCCTGATATCAAACAGAGAGTGAAGCTTCCTCTCTCCATACCTGCCCTGCGATGAGGAGCGGGTGAAAGAGGGGGATGATGCCTCACCTCTGCTGCTAGTCCAAAATTACAGATTCGAGCCTTGCTTTCGATGACAGATCTGTACTTCGTTTCCATCTCAGTGAACTGGTGACGGATATCGTTGTGCTTTCGTTTAAAAACGGACAGATTTGAGTTGAGCGCAGAAAGCTTGGTTTGAAGGTTGAGTTTAACTCATTGTAGTTTCGGTGACAGTTTCCTTAGACTGACGAATCGGTGACACTGAGAGACATGGTAAAGGATGTTTAGCGTTTGCAGTGACTCGTGAGTTAGCGTCACGCTACGAACGGGTCACAGAGAGTGTTGTGTCAGTGTCACGGTGAAGTGTGTCACAGTGAAGCATGTGCTTGTGGCACAGCGAGAGGCGTCGGCGTAACCATGAGGGGCGTGTCTGTGTCTCTCTGAGGGGTATTTCAGTGCCCAGCTGCAGGTTCTGTTGTTGTTACCATTGAGGTCTGCGTCTGTATCGTGCGGGGCATGTCCGAGTTACTGTGAGGGACGTGTCGTTGTCACCGTCATAGGAGTTTCTGTGCCCCGGCGAGAGATGTGTCTGGTCACAATGAAGTGTATCACGATGTGGAAAACAGGAAAATGTCAGGGTGAGGGGCCTTGTGGTATCACCGAGTGTGGAGTATCTGTGTAATGGTGTGCCGTTCTCGCAGAGAGGGGTATGTCTGTGTCACGGTGAGAGACATATCATGGCCACGGTGGGTGTGAGAGTGTCACGCTGGGGGAAATGTCGGTGTTATGGAGAGGACTATTTCTGTGGCATTGTGAATTTAGGAGTCTGTTTCACGTTAAGTAGTTTGCCTGTGTAAGGGTGAGGTGTGGGAACTTGCCTGAATGAGCGGTGCGTTTGTGTTCTGCTGAGAGGTGAGTGTCTTGTTACAATGAGTCTCTGTTACGGGGCGATGCGGAGCGGATCACGTTGAGGAGTGTGAAGGTGTCGCGATACACGGTACCTCAGTGTCACGGTGATGAGCGTGAATAAACAATTGGATATTCCAATAATTAAATATTACCAATATTACCATTACCAATATGGTTTCGGTTGCTTTTTTTTTGTTTTGAATAAATTTATTTAACCTAACCCTGTTGTATCTGACTTTTTTTTTCCATCCCACTGTTATGGACCAAGCCTTTTTGATATGGAAAATGAAGGGTCTAACACAGGTGTGGGCAAACTCTTTGACTTGAGGGCTACAAAGCGTTCTAAAATTTGACAGGGGGGCCGGACCAGGAGCAGATGGACGGATTGCTTTGGTAATACACCTCATAAGAGAAAATAAAATATCATGGGATATGTAGAAAACATGTGCTTTAATATCAATTGAAACTTAACAAATGCATTTAAACAAAATATCTGTCTTTGAAGTCCCATGGTATTTAGCTATTTATTGAAATGACTTTTAAAACACTGAAAATTAAATGAATAAAATACAGCTTTTTTAATAGTAACAGTTATTATTTTAAAGCACTGAAAATTCTGTTATCCTTCAAGATATTATCATCATCACTCTCCTCCTGACTGTCTTTATTTCAAAAACGGAAGGAGATGCAGGTCTACTTGTCCTGCTTCTTCTTATTCAATTGTCCCCTGTGCCAAAACTCAACAACGACCCGCACAATGACAGAACAGTGAGAGCGCGCCAGTATGCGGAGCTCTGCGCTCGCAATTCCCCGCAGGCTATCTCCCTTAGCCGGAACGCTGGCTAATTGTGAGCCGGTTCGGATGTGCCAGGAAATGGGTCGCCACAAGGTCACAAAGTAAAGCGCAAATGTGGAGTCATACGCTGCACCTCAACAAAGGTCAATGTATATAGAGTGCGTCATCTATTGGGAAAACCCCAGAATTGCGGGAAAAAAAACGTTAACAAGGTTTATTAACAAGGTAATTTCATCAAGTTAAGCGGGCCGGATTAAAAAGCTTAACGGGCTGCATATGGCCCGCGGGCCGTAGTTTGCCCATGACTGGTCTAACATGTTTTTTTGTGACTTATTCCTGGATAACTGTTTCATGTTTTTTGAAACGTTGTCTAATAAATATAATTTTCCCCAGATCCTATTTTTTTGTATAAACAAAATTAGAATTTTTTTGGATTATATGTTACAGACTTTTCGAACTCATACCCAGCTGACATCACGGGAAAAAATGGTTAAAAACCCTTATCAGAAAAGTTTAATAATAATCATTTATGATATGAACATGAAAATACAGCCACAGCCAGATATATGAGATAAAATTAAGAACAAAAGTGAAAAAGAACATCTGCTTTCCTTACATACAGAGAAATTGGAGAAATTTTTACATTTCGTTAACTCGTCATTGATGTGTGCTAAAGACGACATGATACAATTTAAGGTGGTGCATCTGACCCATATGTCAAAGCACAAACCTGCTCGGTTTTACTCCCATGTTAATCCTATTTGTGATAGGTGCCATTCCGAAGCAGCATCTCACATGGCTAACATGTTCTGGTCTTGCCCTTTTCTTTCGGAGAAATATTGGAAAGATATTTTTGGTGTTATTTCAATAGTTATGAGTATGAATTTACATCCTCATGGTGGATAATAGCTATTTATCCCATTAAACTCATCGGATGATTGCAATTGTTACATTAATGGCTAGAGGATCCATTCTATTGAACTGGAAAGAGATGAATCGTCCACCTACATTCCAATCGTTTTCCCAAACTATATCTTGTTTAAATTTAGAGAAAATCAGAAGTGTTACCTTTGACTGACCATTCGATTAACTTTGAAGAACGCTGGAGGCCATTGATTCAACACTTTCATATGAGCTAAATCCACCTTTCCCGAACGTGTTTTCATTACCCTTAAATATCTGGACAGAGGAGCGGAGTTATTGACACTACTCTTTATATCCGTTAAAATATAACAGCCCGGTTTTTTGTTTGCAAGTTAGTTTTTTTATTATTTTTTTTCTTTTCAAATGCAGAATGAGTTTGGGAGGGTTGGCACATTTGTGTTATCAATAGTTTATACTTGTACATACTGCTCTATTCACGATGTATTCCCAATCCCTCTCTGTATTTCTACTGTTACTATGTTTTGTTTGAAAATCAATACATATATTTAAAAAAAGAAAGAAAGAAATACTGTCAGGATATATCGAAGTTAGTGAGGGGTACATTGCGGTCAGAGTGACGGTCATGTGTGTGTCACGGCGATGGTCGTGTTCATGTCGCGTTTAGGAGTATATCTGTGTCTCGTTGAAGGTCGTGACCGTGCTATGGTATTATTGTTGATGTTATGGTGAATGACGTGTCGGTGTCAGGGCGAGTCTTGATTGTGTTACGGTAAAGGCCGTGTTTTCATCCCGGTTAGCGGTGTGTACGTGTAATAGAGCATAGAATACAGAATAGTGCAGTAGAGTCCCGTCAGCTTACAATGTTTTGTCCACCCTTATACCCTGCCACCCATAAAACCCACCACGTTAAATTCCCCATATACCTGTCTAGTAGTCTCTTAAATTTCACTAGTGCATCTGCCTCCGCCAGTGACTCAGGCCATGCATTCCATGCACCAAGTACTCTCTGAGTAATGAATCTTCCTCTAATATCCACTTTGATCTTCCCACCCCTTATCTTAAAGCCTTGTCCTCTTGTACTGAGCAGTGATGACCTGGTATATGATCTTGTATACCTCTATCTTGTCTCCTCTCATCCTCCTTCTCTCCAAAGAGTAAAGTCCAAGCCCACTTAATCTCTGATCATAATGCACACTCTCTAAACTTGGCAGCATCCTGGCAAATCTCCTCCGTACCATTTCCAATGCTTCCACATCCCTCCTATAGTGAGGCAACCAGAACTGAACACATTACTCCAAGTGTGGCCTAACTAGAATTTTAAATAACTGCATAATTACATCGAAACTCTATCCCTCGACTTATGAAAGCTAACACTCCATAAGCTTGATTAACTGCCCTACCAACCTGTGCGGCAACTTTAAGGGATCTGAGGACATGTATCCCCAAATCCCTCTGCTCCTCCACACTACCAAGTATCCTGCCATTTAATTTGTACTTCCAAAGTGTACCACCTCACACTTCTCCGGTTTGAACACCATCTGCTACTTCTCAGCTCACATCAGCATCTTATCAATGTCTTTCTGCAATATTCGGCAATCTTCTACACTATCCACAACAACACCAACCTTTGGGTCATCTGCAAAACTTGCCACATCACCCTTCTACCCTTACATCCAGGTGGATAACAACAAACAAAAAAAAAAGGAGAGGTGCCAGAACCGAACTAGTCACAACACTCCATTCCGAATGTATCCCTTCCACCTCGGCACTTTGCTTTCTGCATGAAAGCAAATTCTAAATCCACTTGGCCAAACTTCCCTGGAACCCATGCCTCTGACTTTCTGAATAACACTACCGTGTGGAACCTGTCAAATGTCTTACAAAAATCCACGTAGATCACATCCGCTGCACTACCCTCATCTATATCCCTGGTCGCCTCCTGAAAGAAATCTAACAGGCTTGTTAGACACGAACTGCCCTTCCCAAAGTCATGTTAACTGTCCCTGATCAGACCATGATTTTATAAATACCCACTGATCCTATCTATAGGAATCTTTTTCAAAAACGTTTCCACCACAGACGTAAGGCTCGCTGGTCTATAGTTTCACGGGCTATCCCTGCTACCTTTTTTGAACAAGGGGATAACATTCCCCTCCGACCAATTCCCCGATGCCATTCCCGTGGAAGGACAAAGAGACATAACGATTCCAGCCAGAGGCTCAGAAATCTCTTCTCCTCGTGTAGAAGCTTAGGGAATATTCTGTCCAACTGTATTTTAATAATTCCAACACGTCCTCTCCCTTAATATCAACATGCTCCAAAACTTCAATCTCACTCATATTGTCCTCACTGTCATCAAGTTCCGTTCGACTCACCGTAGATCGACAGCCCGGCCACTACCGCAACGAGGCTGAACATAACGAGGAAAAGTAGGAAGATCTTAAGGCAGGTTATTTTTCCGATGTTCTGTTTCGTCTCCTGTTCCTGCGCAGCTGTAGAGAGCCCATTCATTGTCTGTGTGAATTCGGCCATTTTCCCCACTGTGACTCCATTTCAACCCCATCCGCGCTCGCTCCTTCCAACACGATCAGCCCCTCCCTCTTTCAATATCATCTACTTCCAGCCGTCATATCCGAAAATCCAAATTCCTTGGCCAAAGGCTGGCAGGTTCCCGACGGATTCCAGAGATCAGTCAGATCTCCCCTGAACCTCCTCCGCTCCAGAGGAAGCGACTCAGGTGTCCGACCTCTCGTTGTAATAAATGCCATCGAATCTCGGCAGAGTCCTGTTAAAACTCCCCGGAGGCTCCCCAACGCCCTGACACCCTTCCGGTAATGGGGTGACCAGATTCGGTACAAGAAGGCAGCGGGAGAGTACCTAAGTACTTCCAGCGGGAAGACATTTTGCGTTCTCGGGGGAAGAGGGAGGCCAGACTGCGCAGGCGTGTGACGTCCGCCAGCTGAGCGCAAACAGTTTAAAAAGCAGGCGGCAATACCGGGCGGACGGCGGTGTGAGAGGCAGCAGAGTGAAAGGGCTTTGGTTCAACGGGCTTCGGCGTTAACGGGACAAGGTGAGGCGGTTGTTGATTACAGAAGGAGGTAGTATGTGTGTGAGGCTAGTTTTCTGTGGTCGGTGTCAGATATGTGAGGTAGGAAATAGGTAGGAAAGGGGAAGAGGTCCTGAAAGAAGACTACAGGGAGATGGGAACGAAATTGACAAGCAGGACCTCAAAGTTAGAAATCTCGTGATTACTGCCTGTGCCACACGACAGTGAGAATAGGGACAGAATTAGGTGGACGATGAATGCGTGGAACAGGGGGAAGGAATTCAGATTTCTGGATCATTGGGACCTATTTTGGGGCGGGTGTGATCTGTACAAAAAGGACGGGTTGCATTTGAATCTCAGAGTGAACAATTTCCTGGCGGGCAGGCTTGATAGAGCTTTTGGCGAGGGTTTAAACTAGTTTGGCAGAGTGGTGAAAATCAGATGGTAAAGGCATGATGCTAAGAGTTCTGAGCTGATAAGGAAGGACAGGCAGGGGAAAGAATGTCATTTGTACACTTGATTGTCTATTTCAATGCTAGGAGTATTAGGAACAAGGGGGATGAATCTACAGCATGGATTAGCACGTGGAACTACAATGTTTTGTCCGTTACTGAAACTTGGTTGGAGGAATGGCAGGATTGGATAATGCAGGTCCCCTGGTTCAGGTGTTTTAAAAGGAATAGGATGGGGGGGGGTACAAAAGGGGGGAGTGGAATTGCTGGTCAGGGATAGTATCACGGCTATAGAAAGTGAGGACGCTGCAGAGGGAGCGTCCACGGAGTCAGACTGGATGGAAGTCAGAAATAGGAAGGGATCAATCACAGTGCTGGGAGTAGTCAGTAGGCCCCCAAATAGCCCCCGAGACACCAAGAAGCAGATAAGCAGGCCGATTTTAGAATAGTGCAGGAACTACAGGGTAGTAGTTATGGGTGATTTCAACTTTCCTCATATTGACTGGCAACTCCTGAGTGCAAGGGGGTTGGATGGGGCTGAATTTGTCAGGTGTGTTCAAGAAGGATTCCTGACACAGTATGTGGATCGGCCGACGAGCGGAGAGGCTATACTGAATCCATTTCTGGGTAATGAACCTGGTCAGGTGACAGACCTCTTGGTGGCGGAGCATTTTGGTGAGAATGACCACAACTCCCTTGGCTTCAGCATAGCTAAATACAGGGATAAAATCAAGCAAAATTCTGAAGTGCTTAACTGGGGAAGGGCTAACTTTGAAGAGATGTGTCAGGAACTAGCCAGCTTAAACTGAAAACAGATGGTCAAAGGGGAAAACACAGAAGTAATGTTGGAGAAGCTTCGGGACCACTTGAGCTGTGTTCAGGATAGTTTTGTCCCACTGAAGCAAGGAAAAAATGGTAGGATAAGGGAGCCGTGGCTGATGTAATATGTGAGGCAACTCGTTAAGAGGAAGAAGGAAGCATATGTTAGATATAAGAAGCAGAAAGTAGGACGGGCTTATGAGAAATATAGGGTAGCCAGAAAGGAGCAAAGAAGGGTATTAGGAGAGCTCGAAGGGGGCATAAGAAGGCCTTGGCCTGTAGGATTAAGGAGAAATCCAAGGCGTCCTATGCGTATGTGAAGAATAGGGGTATGACCAGAACGAAGGTGGGACGGCTAAATGATAAAAAGGTCAACGTGTGTCTGGAAGCGGAGGAGGTGGTTGGGGAGGTCATAAATGAATACTTTGCTTTAGTATTCCCTAGTGAAAAGGATCTTAATCAGGATGAGGTCGAAGTATAGCGGGCCTGTGTGCTCGACCATGTGGAAATTCAGGAAAAAGAACTGCTGGATCTTAAAAACATTAAGATTGATAAATCCCCAGGGCCGGATATGATACACACCAGTTTGTTGTGGGAATTGAGAGAAGAGATCGCAGGAGCATTAGCCATGATCTTTGAATGCTCTTTGGCTCCAGGGGAAGAGCCGGAGGACCGGAGAAGGGCAAAAGCAGTTCCTTTGCTTAACAAAGGTAATAGGGAGAAACCTGGGAACTATAGACTGGTGCGTCCACGTCGGTGATATGCAAACTACTGGAAAGTATTCTTAAGGATAGGATCTACGACCATTTGGAGAAGTACAGTCTACTCATGGACAGTCAAAATGGCTTTGTGAAATGAATATCGTCCCTCACGATCCTAACTGAGGTTCTTGAAGAGGTAACAAAAGAAATTGATGAGGGTAGGGCAGTGGATGTTGTCCACATGGACTTTAGCAAAGCATTTGACAAGGTCTGTCATGAGAGACTCATTCAGAAAGTCATGAGGCATGGGTTAAGTGGAACCTTGCCTCTTTGTATAAAAAAAAAGCTTAAAGGAAAAAAAAACAGAATGCAGTTGTGGAAGGAAAGTATTCTGCCAAGAGGTTGGTGACTTGTGGAGTGCCGCAGGGATCTGTCCTGCGACCCCTGCTGTTTTTGATTTTTATAAATTACCTGGATGTGGAGTTTGAAGGATGGCTGAGTAAGTTTGAGGATGACACGAAGATTGGACGAGTAGTGGATGGAGCTGTAGGATGTAGATGATTACAAGAGGATATAGACAGGTTGCAGATTTGGGCAGAAAATTGGCAAATGGAGTTGAATCTGGATAAGTGTCAGGTGCCGAATTTTGGAAGGACAAACCAGAAGACAGAGCACAAGATTAATGATCAGTTACTTACGAGTGTGGATGAAGAAAGGGACCTTGGAGTTCAAATCCATACATCCCTCAAGGTCGTTACACAGGTTTAAAGGGTAGATAAGAATGCCTATGGAATGCTAGGCTTCATTAACAGGGGGGAGTGCCTTCAAGAGTAATGTTGCAACTCTACAAATCTCTGGTGACACCGCACTTAGAGCTAAGTTGTGCTAAGTTCTGGTCACCTCATTATAGGAAGGATGTGGAAGCTATGGAAAGGGTGCAGAGGAGATTTGTCAAGATGCTGCCTGGATTGGAGGACAAGTCATATGAAGTGAGGTTAACAGAGCTGAGACTTTTCTTTTTGGAGCGTAGAAGAATGAGAGGGGACTTGATAGAGGTCGACAAGATGATGAGGGGCATAGATAGGGTGGATAGTCAGTCCCAGGGCACCAATAGCAAACATCAGAGGGCATAGGTACAAAATTAAAGGAAGGATGTTTAGGGGAGACATCAGGGATAATTAGTTTACACAGAGGGTTGTAAGAGACAGGAATGACATGCTGGGGATAATGGTGGAGTTTAAAACATTAGGGGTATTTAAGAGCCTTTCGGACAGTCACATAGATGAAAGAAAAATGGAGGGCTATGGAGAAGTGGGGTTTTAGTACTTTTTTAAGGGTTATATGGGTCGGCACAACATGGTGGGCTGAAGTACCCCGTACTGTGCTGTTGGGTTCTATGGTTCTATGGTTCTAACTGTATACAAAACGATTGATTCGGCCTATTTAGTGATTTTTGTAAAGTTGCAGCTTAACTCCCTGACAATTGTACTTAATGCACCGAGGAATAAAGGCAAGAATGCCATAGGACTTCTGAACCATCCCGTCAAACTGTCTAGCCAGACCACCTCACGCCGTATCAACAGCAGACATACTAACTCAGCCATCTACAATTTCATCCAAGATCATTTATATACAATTAAGGGCCGATTGGTAATTTTACAGCGACAGTGTACAGGAACCTGGTTACACGCCACAGGAAGGATGTGAAATGAAGAGACAGGGAGCAGAGGAGAATTTGCCTGAATTGTAGAGCGTGCCTTATGAGAATAGGTTGAGTGAACTCGGTCTTTACTCTTTGGAGCGACAGAGGATGAGAGGTGACCTGATAGAGATGTATAATGTTATGAGAGGCATTCATTGTATGGATAGACAGTGGCTTGTTCCCCAGTGCTGAAATGGCCAGCACCAGAGTGCATGGTGTATTACGCGCTTGGAAGTAGGTACACAGGAGATTTCAGGGGAAAGTTTTTTTTTACGCAGATAGTGGTGGGTGCGTGGAATGGGCTGCCGGCGGCGGTGGTGGAGGTGGAAACGAGAGGGTCTTTTAAGAGACTACTGAATGGCTGCATGGAACATAGAGGAATAGAGGGCTATCGGTAAAGCCCAGGTTGTTCTAAGGTAGGGACATGTTCGGTCAGTTTTGTGGGTTGAAGCTCCTGTCTTGTGATGGATCTAGATCGTTTATAAACATCACAGATAGGGTTTAATTGGGGAGTCGAGTGACAACGTGTTGTTACCCAGACGGTGGTCAATTTGTCGAGGCAGATGGAATAGAAACTTGACACGTGACACCTCCGAATTGACGTCATCGTTGTGAACTCTGACCTGTTTGTGCAGAGGTCGACAACCCGCCTGGTCCCAGGGAAATGGGAAGATCTTCGTCCTCATCGATGCGGGGCTCCACTTTCCGAAAGTTCAGCTCTGAGTAGATGGAGTTCAGACCGTCTTGGAGAGGGAGAGAGAGCGAGTCGGAAAGCAGATCAGGAAGAGTAGGAGAGCGCCAGAGAACGGAGGAGGGTGTCGAGGAGAGAATGACGAGAGAGGCAAGTGTGAGAGAGAGAGGGAGAGGCATGAGGCAGCGAAAGAATGTGTGTGAGAGACGGGGAGATTGAGGAGAGACACAGGGAGGCAGAAAAGAAGAGAAATGAACTGACGGGGGAGAGCGAGAGGGGCGATGGACAGGAAGATGCGAGAGAAAGAATGGGGAGTAAGCACGGGGTGAAAGAGGCGGAGACAGGGGGAGTGTCGAGAAGAGTGAGAGGATAGGGAGAGGAGTGAGCGAGAGCGAAATAGAGGGGGTAGTAAAGGGAGAGAGAGGGGAGGAGAAAAGTGGATGAGGAAGAGAGAAGAGGAGAACTTGAGAGAGAGACAGCACACCGAGGTGAAAGAGCATCGGGGAAAAGAAGAGAGGAGTGGATAGAGAGGAGGAGAGTGCGCGAGGGGAGATGAGTGGAAGATTTAGAGACAGAGAGAGGTAAGATGACCGGGAGGGGCGGGCGAGGATGGATAAGAAGGAGAGAAGAGAGAGAGAGAGAGAGCGAGGGTGGAGAGTGAGAGTGGTAGAGACGGTGACTGTGATAGAGGGACGAGAGGGAGAGGGGGCAAAGAAATAGGGCGAAGAAAACTTGACAGTGGGAGACAGTAGGGAAAACTGGGCAGGAGTGGAGTTGAGAGAGGAAGAACGCCAAGGGTGTGAGAAGGTCAGGGATGGGAGAGAAGGAGAAAGAGGGAAGAGAGAGTGCGGTTAAGAAAAAGGGGAGAGAGCGATTAAGGATTTAAACCGCGCTTGCACCTCACCACGGACACGGCTCTCAATCATCTGCACAACTCCTTCCCACAGCGCACGCTCAGCGCACGCTGAGCAGCGCCCCTTGTTCCAGATGGTACATCCCATGCTACCTCTCCTCACCGAACTTCTCATAGCACACTCTCCTCAAACCATTCAACGCCGCTCCCTCTATTCTGCCCCTCCTAGCGCGCCGACTTCTCACGACACCCTCCCCACTGTCACGCTAATTTCTCACCGCCCATCGGCTCTCCCAAGCGTTCCCTCCATCTTATGCTCAAACAGGCAATCGTTAGATAATTTTACGCTGAGATTTCTCCTTAGGATTGGACATATCATCTGAACAGGGTCAAATCAACAAAGATGAAACTGACCTCGATCTGTCCGGACTCGGTGCGCCGAGAGGTTATTGAAATTAATTTCCACGTATGATACATCAGATTCAGCTGGGGACAGAACAGCGAGGGTCAGACACAGAATGAAGCTCCCTCTATACCATCCCATCACATACTCCCGGGGTCAGGCTCAAAGTGAAGCCCCTTCCACAGCGTCCCATCCAACACTCCGGGGGTCAGACATAGAGTGAATCTCACTCACACCGTCCCATCACACACTCCCGGAGTCATGCACAGAGTGAATCTCCCTCCACACCGTCCCATCACACAGTCCCGGGGTCAGACACAGAGTGAATCTCCCTCCACACCGTCCCATCACACACTCCCGGGGTCAGACACAGAGTGAATTTCATCACACCGTCCCATCACACACTCCCGGGGTCAGACACTGAGAGAATCTCCCACCACACCATCCCACCACACCATCCCTTCGCACACTCCCGCAGTCAGACACAGAGTGAATCTCCCTCCACCCCGTCCCATCACACACTCCAGGGGTCAGACACAGAGTGAATCTCCCTCCACACCGTCCCATCACACACTCCCGGGGTCAGACACAGAGTGAATCTCCCTCCACACCGTCCCATCACACACTCCCGGGGTCAGATACACTGTGAATCTCTCTGCGTACCGTCCCATCGCACACTCCCTGGGTCAGACACAGAGTGAAACTCCCTCCACCCGTTCGATCACGTACTCTGGGGATAAGCTGCAGAATCGAGCTGTCGTCTATCTCTCTGCCCCACTCACCTCGGGAAAGTGACGGTGAGACCGTTTTTCCCCACTTCATATCCATGTAACTACCGTTCCCGTCCATCCTGCCGAGGGTTCTCTGCGTCTCTGAGCTCAGATAGGGGAAGGAATCGTTCTCAGAGGAAGCCTATGTTGACAAGTGAGTTAGACCGTGACCAGCCAACATGGGATGAAGAGCTGATGAATAGAGGAACCGAGAGGAGAGGAAGGAAGTGCGGGGAGCAGAGAGATTGAGGGTGTTGCAGAGGGTGGTCGTGAGAAATGAGGGTGTGTGAGGAAAGAGTAATGAGAGTGGGTTAAAAGAAGGGAGGATTCGGGGTCTGGAAGAGATAGAGAGGCGGATGACAATGGACAGACAACAACTGCTCTTTGACTTCTGTGGGAAAACCAGTTCTGGATCCAAAAAACAATGTCTCCTTGAATCCCATACCTCCTTACTTTCTGAATAAAACTTGCATGGGGTATCTCTTCAAGTGCCTTGCTGAAATCCAAATACACTATATCTACTGCTCTTCCATCATCAGTCTGTTTAGTCACATCCTCCTAAAACTTACATCGGCTCGTAAGGCCATACCTGCCATGATGACTATTGCTAATCATTTTATAGCTCTGCAAATGTTCATAAATCCTGACTCTCAGGATCTTTTCCATCAACCTACCAACCACAGAGGTAAGAGTCACTGGTCTATCATTTCCTGGGCTATCTCCTCCGTCCCCATTCATAGTACACACATAATCGCCTGAGCCTCAGCAATCACCAACACCACCCCTCGGGTCGTACAGTACCCTGGTCGTCCTTTCGCGGTGACTAACGCAACCTGATGCTTTCGAAAAGCTCCAGAACATCCTCTTTATTAATGTCTGCATGCTCAAGCTTTTCAGGCCGCTGCAAGTCTCTGACAATCGCCAGAATAGTTTAGCCGAGTGAATACTGATGCAAGGTATTCATTATGTACCTCTGTTATCTTCTCCGGTTCCATGCACACTTTGCCAGCCTCACACTTGATTCATCGTAGTCTTTCACGTCTTATCCACTCGCTCGTCATATACTTATAGAATACGCTGCGGATTGCATTAATCCTGTCCTCCAAGACCTTATTATGGCCTCTTCTGGCTCTCCTAATTTCTTTCTTAAGCTCCATCCTGCTAGTTTTATAATCTTCTAGACCTCTGTCATCAAGTAGTGTTTTGAACCTTTCATCATGTCTCCTTTCCTTCTTGACTATATTTCCAACAGCCTTTGTGCACCAACGTCCCTACCATCCTTTCCCTTACTCATTGGAAGGTAACTATGCCGAACTCCACGCAAATATCCAGAGAACATTTGTCACATTTCTGAGAACATCTGATCCCAATTTTTGATTTCATCTTCCTGCCTGATAGCCTCATATTTTCCTTATTCAATTCAAAGTTTTTCTAACTTATCTGTTGCCAGCCCTCTCCAATGCTATGGTCAATGATGCAGAATACTAAACACTATCTCCGTTGGAGAAATGATGTTGCAGCCATTGCAGATACTTGGATGGCTCAGGGAGAGAAATGGTTACTTCAAGTGCCGGGTTTTAGAGGTTTCAGAAAGGATATGGGAGCAGGCAAAAGAGTTGGGGGCTGGCACTGTTGATCAGAGACACAGTAAGGGCTGTAGAAAAGGTGGACGCCACAGAGCGATTTTCTACGGAGTTCCTGTAGGTGGAAAGTAGGAACAGGAAAGGGTCTATCACTTTACAGTGTGTTTTGATAGGCCACCCAATAGTAAAAGGGATATCGAGGCGCAGATAGGGAAATAGATCATGGAAAGATATAATAATTACAGAGTTGTCGTGACGGGAATTTTTAACTTACCAATATGAATTGGCATCTCCCTGGAGCAAGAGGTAAAGATGGGCTGGAGTTTGTCAGGATGATCAGGAAAGTTCCTTGACATAACATGTAGAGAAGCCTACGAGAGGAGAGGCTGCACTTGATTTGTTATTGGGAAATGAACCTGGTCAGGTGTCAGATCTCTTAATGGGAGAACAATTTGGAGATAGTGATCGTAATACTATCTCCTTTAAAATAGCATTGGAGACAGATGGGAACAGACGTGTTAGAAAAGCGTTTACTGGGAGTAAGGTGAATTATGAGGCTATTCGGCAGGAAATTGGGAGCTTAAATTGGAAACAGATGGTCTCAGGGAAAGGTACGGACCCTTGTGGCAAGATTTCAAGGGATATTTATGGGGAGTTCTGCCTTGGTACGTTCCAATGAGCCAGGGAATTTATGGTAAGCTGCAGGAACAGTGGTGTACAAAGGCCGTGATATATAAAGTCAAGAATGAAATAAAAGCTTACAAAAGGTCCAGGGTGCTAGGTAATGTTAAAGATCTAGAAGATTGTAAGACTAATAGGAAGGAGCTAAGGAAAGAAATTAGGAGAGCCTGAAGGTGCCTTGAGAGGGCCTTGGTTGGTTTTTATTAAGTTTTTCTTAAATGTTAAAATGAGCCCGCATTTTCCACTTCATCTGGCAGATCATTCTACACTGCCACCACTCTCTGTGTGAAGAAGCCCTCCCACAATGTTCCCTTTAAACCTTCCACTCTTCACCCTTAAACCATGTCCCCTGTTTTTGTTTCCTCTCCCCAAGCCTCAGCTGAATAAAACCTGCTTGCATTCACTTATCAACGAGTAGCTGCTTTTGAGAGCACACATTCTCCCGGGGTCAGGCACAGAGTGAAGCTCTCTCCGTACCATCCCATCACACACTCCGGGGGTCAAACAAACAGCAAGGCTTCCTCCACACCGTCCCAACACACATTCCCGTAGTCAGACACTGACTGACGCTCAGTTAGCAACGGGACATCACACCACCCTTGTGAAGCTCCTTCCACACTGCTTCATCACATTCTCTCCGGTATAGACACAGAGTGAAACATCTTCTTCCTCGTCCGTGTCACACACTTGCGGTTCAAACATTCTGTGCAGTTCCCCTCCACCCATTCATTTCGAGAGGACTGGAATGTACAAAGTTTTTAAGACCTAATAAGGAACTGTGAGGCCACATTTGCAGCATTGCGAGCAGGTTTTGATCCCTCATCAAACAAAGTATGTGCTCCTATTGGAAAGGGTTCAAATCAGATTCACGAACATGATTCCAGGATTGGACTGATTCTCATATGATACAGTTAGATGGCTCTGGGGTCTGTACCGGCTGGAATTCCGGAGAATGTGGGGTGACTTTATTCAAAGCTCTCGGTTGGTGAAATGCCATGACCGAGTGGATGTGCAGAGAATGTTTCCTGTTGCAGGGTAGTCTCGGACCTGAAGAGACAAATTTAGAAGAGCGGGAAATATTTTTAGAACAGAGATGAGGAGCATTTTCCTTCGACATAGAGTGGTGAGACTGCGGAATTTAAAGGCGGAGTTTGAAAGATTCTACATTATTCAAGGCCGGAAGAGATAGCGGGAGAAGGCGGTAGACTGGATCTGAGAGGAGAATGGATCAGCCATGATGAAATGGCGAGCAGTCCCGATGTCCTAATTCTCATCCAATGTTGTATGGCCTTAATCGAAGTTCCTGGGTTCCCGCGTGTCAGCAACCGGATGTCCTAATTCTATGTCCTGTTAGAACCATAGAATCATAGAACATTACAGCAAAGAAACAGGCCTTTAGTCCCTTCTTGGCAATGCCGTAACATTTTTCTGCCTAGTCCCTCTGACCTGCATCTGGACCGCATCCCTCCATACATCCTAATACAAGTAACTGGCCAAGATTTTTCTTAAATATTAAAAGTGAGCATTTACCACTTCTTCTGGCACCTCATAATCCTATGTCGTATGGTCTAAATACCGTAAAAGTGGCTTCAGAGGTAGACAGGTTCGTAAAAATAGCTTTTGGGACATTGGCCTTCAACAATCAATGTACTCAGTATAAGAGTTGGAATGTTATGCTGAGGTTGTATAAGGCATTGGTGAGACCGAATTTGGAGTATTGTGTACAGCTTTGGTCACCAACTTACAGGAAAGATATTAATAAGGTTGAAAGAGTTCAGAGAAGGTTTACAAGAATGTTGTTGGGGCTTGAGAAACTGAGTTAACGAGAAAGGTTGAATTGGTCATGGCTTTAGTCCCTGGAGTGTCGATGAAATAGAGGAGATTTGTGAGAGGTATATAAAATTATGATATGTTGAGAGAGAGTGAACACCAGCAGGCTTTTTACACTGAGACTAGAGGAAGAAAAAAATAGAGGACATGGGTTAAGTGTGAAGGGGGGAATGTTTAAAGGGAACTGTGGGGGCTTCTTCATACAGAGAGTGATGGAAGTGTGGAAAGAGCTGCCAGATGAAGTGGCAAATGCGTGCTCACTTTTAATACTTAAGAGAAAGACTTGGCCAGGTACATGGATGATAGGAGTATGGAGGGATATGTTCCAGTTGCTGGTCAATGGGACGAGGCAGAAAAATATTTCGGCACCGCCAGGAAGGGCCTAAAGTCCTGTTTCCCTGTTGTAATGTTCTATCATTCTGTGGTTCTAACAGTCTGCGATTTCATACAGATTTGTTTCTCCTAATCCAGCGGACAGTTGTCTGGTCTACAATGCAGACCTCTGAACATGGTCATACATTCCTTATTCTTCATTCCAACCCATAGAGCCTAACTTGGGCGAGTTCTCTTGTCTGTTCTGACTGTGCTCTGCGGGAACATTTTCTCAGCCCTGTAATCTCACCCCTCCTCCTTCAACTCCTTCCGCCTTCTCACGCCTAAAAATAAGGAACCCAGTCATATTCTGCAGTTCCAATTTCTCCTCTTGCAACCAATTTCCAGTAATGGCTGGAACACTGAATCCCATTCTCCTGCTCCTCAAGATCCACAACTCACCCGCGATCTCTCATGCACAGTACTGGCAAACAATCCCACTGGGATTTCAGTTGCCCGCCAATTTATCTACAAACCGTCTTCCATCTCTTTTGTACAGATCCCACCATCCTTTGAAAAAAAACACAATGATGCCAAATTCTGAAGCCCTCCCAAATACACCAAGACTTGTACCTCTTGTTGAAGTGCATGGTCTTCCTGGGTCTGGCCTCACTGGGACGGATATTTGTCCTGTCCATTCATTTGATTGGTAAATCACTGATCTCACTTTGTAAAACCTTCACTTTATTCATGCCGATGTCATTGGTACCGATACGGGCGCTCACTCATCCACTTAAAATCATACAGAAGGAATGGGCTGCTGAGAGAAGCGGAAGGATGGGGACATTACTGGAGGCCACTGAAAGGGTGTTCCAATTTGCAGCCTTTGGAGCAGAACATGTGAGTCACCATTTTCTTGCTCCCTATTTCTATTTGGAGTCTGCTTAAATGCCGAAATCCACTGACACATGACTAGGAGTTAGGGACAGAGCGAGACTCCCTCCATACAGTCCAATCACACTGAAAACATACACTGAGTCACGCTCCCTGTGCAAAGTTCCATCACACACTCCCGGGGTCAGACATGTGAAGTAACTCCCGCACCATCGCAGCACACTCTACTGGAGTCAGAGAAACGATTCAACGCTCTCCCTCCTCCATTCTCCCTACTCACCAATACCCAGCATTTCGGCGTTCGTGTCTCGAATTGTGTCTGATTCTCGGAGATGGTTGTGTGTGTGACCAGTTGGTGTGCTGCGGGAAGAGAAAGGAAGGGGAGAAGAGCCGAGGTCAGGGAAAGGTTGAATAGGTTAGGACTTTATTCCCTGGAGTGTAGAAGAATGAGTGGAGATTTGACAGATGTGTACAAAATTATGATGGGTACAGATAGACTGAATGCAAGCAGGCTTTATCCACTGAGGCCAGGGGAGAAAAAAAAGACATAGGTAAGTTTGAAAAGGGGAAACTTGGACAGGTACATGGATGAGAGGGGTATGGAGAGATATGTTCTTGGAGCAGGTCAGTGGGACGAGGGAGAAAAAAAATGGCACAGAGAAAAAGGGCCAAGAGGCCTGTTTCTGTGCTGTAATGTTCTATTGTTTTATTTTTCCTATCTCCTTTGTGCGTCTGTTCCTCGGTACCCCAATCTTGTACACTGAAGTCGCTGTCTTCGTTATTTTCCCATTACTCAGAATATGTATTCCCGCACCCCCCTCCCCGTTTACACTTGCAGATCATTCCTCATAACAATAAAGTAGGTTTTTCTCCAATTTAGAAACTAAACCCGAGGTCAGACCTATCCTTTTCCATAATTAACTTGTACAGAAATATAGAAACATAGAAAACATACAGCAAAACACAGGCCCTCTGGCCCACACAGCTGTGCCTAACAAGTCTCTATCTTAGATCTACCAAGGCCTTACACGCAGTCCTCTATTTCTCTGAGTTCCATGTAGACATCCAGGAGACTCTTAAAAGGCTCTATCGTTTCCGCCTCCCTCACTGCTGCCACCAGCCTAGTCCACGCACTCACCACTCTCAGACATCTCCTCTGAACCTACTTCCAGGAACCTTAGTGCCCTGTCGTGCTAGCCATTTCAGCCCTGGGGGGAAAAAAAAACGACAAGAAAAAAAACTCTGACTGTCCACACAATCAATGCTGATCATTATCTTATACACCTCTATCTGGTCACCTCTCATCCTCCGAGATCATTCAACCTGTTCTCGTAGGGCATGCTCCCAATCCAGGCAATATCCTTGTAAATACCCTCTGAACTTTTTCGATTGCTTTCACCTCCTTCCGATAGTGAGGATACCAGAACTGAGCAGAGTACTCCAAGTGGTGTCTGACCTGTGTCCTATATAGCTGCAACATTACCTCTCGGCCCTTAAATTCAATCTCACGATCAATGAAGGCCAGTACACCATATGCCTTCTTAACCACAGAGTCTAACTGCTTTGACTGTCCAATGGACTCGGACCCCACGATCCCTCTGATCTCCCACACTGCCGAGAGTCTAACTATTAAAACTGTATACTGCCATTATATTTGATGTAACAAAATGAACACTTCACACTACTCTGGGTTTAACTCTGTCTGCCACTTCTCGGCCCAGTTATGGATCCTATCAAAGTTACCTCTGACAGCCCTCCACACTATCCACAACAACTCCAACCATTGTATCATCAGCAAACTTACTAACTCTACCCTTCACTTTGTCGTCCAGGTCGTTTACGAAAATCAAAATGAGTAGATGTCCTAGAACAGATCACTGAGGCGCACCACTGGTCAATGGCCTCCATGCAGAATCTGACACTTCTACCATCAGTCTTTGCCTTCTGTGCGCAAGCCAGTTCTGGAACCACATAGCCATGTCCCGCTGGATCCCATACCTCCTTACTTACTCAATCAGCCTTGCATGGGGTAAAGCCACCTCTTCTCCTTCAATTACTTTCATAGTAGCTCTATTAAAACAGAACAAATCCGGGTTATTTATCTAAAGGTCCTGCAACAAAGTATCACCAATAGCTTAATATATTATATTTCCAGGTGTTGATCCCTGCCTTGAGCTCATCTACCTTTCCGACAATACTTCCTGCAATGAACTGTCCGCAGCTCAGAACATGTGTCCCAGTAGGCTCAATCTTTTGCTTCCCGACTTGGCCTGAAGTTTTAATTACCTCTCCACTATGTGTCAAGCTGTTCTGTTTTTCATCCCCCTTCAACTCAAGATTAAACCCAGCCACTCCCCCTTTTGTTGCTATTGTGATTTCCCTGGAGTGACTCCGTCTCGATTGGCTTTACTGGCCTTCTTCATTCGTGGAATTGAATTTTAGAGCCGAGATGTAATGTTGCAGCTATATTGGACCCTGGTACGAACCCGCTTGGAGTACTGAGGTCAGTTCTGGTCGCCTCACTAAAGGAAGGATGTAGAAGCTATAGAAAGGGTGCAGAGGAGATGTACAAGGATGTTGCCTGGATTGGGGAGCATGTCTGATGAGAATAAGTTGAGCGAACTCGTCCTTTTTTCCTTGCAGCGACGGATGATGAGAGGTGACCTAATTGATGTGAATCAGCTGATGAAAATTATTGATCGTGTGTATAGTCAGAGGCTTTTTCCCAGGTCTGAAGTGTTTGCCACAAGCTACCACAGGTTTACAGTGCTAGGGAGTTGGTACAGAGGAGATGTCATGTGTAAGTCTTTTACTCAGTGACTGGTGAGTGTGTGGAATGGGCTGCTGGTAACGGTGGTGGAGTCGGAAAAGATAGGGTCTTTTAAGAGACTTTTGGACAAGTATATATGGAGCTTATAAATATAGAGGGCTGTGAGTAAGCCTACTAATTTCTGAGGTAGGGACATGTTCGGTAAAAAAAAATTAAACGTGGGTCGAAGGGTCATTATTGCGCTTTAATCTTCTATGTTTCTGTGTATTCATGGATATTCATGTATAGGTGAATGATGATTTATCTTGGATTGCGTACAAACCGTCTCTTATGCACAGGTCGCAACTTCCTTGGAAGAGGAACCAAAGATCCAGCTGTGTGTGTTCCTCAGTCCTACGCCAGCACCTTAGTCACGTGTTAATATGTATTATCTTCATGTTGCTGGCCACACCAGCACGAGCGGAACTGCGCCAGCTCACCCTCTCTCTTCAGATTGGTGAGGACCCGATCCAATGGGTAGCACCCTGGCAGCCTGGAGGCAACATAACTCCCAGGAATCTCTCTCTCGCCCAACGATCGACGTTTCTGTTCCCCAAACATAGACTCTTTACCATTGCCAGAGTACTGACCTGTGAGACGTATCTCTGCTTGGACGTTTGCACCCCTCTCCGACACCCAGATGTATACAAAGTTGTATACCTGTCATTGAGGGGATTGGCCACAGGAGGCACTCTGCTCTGTACCTGACTTTTAAACCCTTTTCATTCACCTGATCGTCACCCAGTTTCCTCTGATCTGCACATTTGGTCAAACTACCTCCCACATGCCCCCCTTCCCACCCCCGAGGTTATCCAGTTCCACTTACAGATCCTTGACACGGTTTGTAAGAAGCTGCATCTGGATGCTCTTCTCGCAGATGAAGTCGTCGGAGACACTGCAGATCTCCCTGCCGTCCCACGTCCAGCAACAGGAGCATTCAACTCTCATTCCAAGCATGTCTTCTGCTCTGACTGTGCAATTATGAAGAAGGAAATATTCAATATACTGAAACCAAACCCTCCAACTGTTTACCCCTGCCTTCTCTTTATTTTCCCTTGCTGATCTACCTTGCTGTTCGGCAAATCAATGACATTGCGAGGAGCTGCTTTTGAAAACACACAATCTTCCCACTCCCAATATCTGACTGGAATATTTCCCAGCCTCAAAATTACATTAATCTGTGACGCCATTAGAGAGACAGAGAGGGAGGCTTCATTCATACCGTACCATTACACACTCCTTAGGTCAGACAGAAAGTCAAGCTCCATCCACACCGTCCAATCACGCATTCCTGGGATCAGATACAGAGTGAAGCTCCCTCCATACCTTCCCATCACACATTCCTGTGGTCAGAAACCGAGAAACGCTCAATTAGCAACTAGACATCATACGATCCGTGGCCAGGCACATGACGAAGCCCCCTCCACACTGCACCATCACATTCTTCCTGCGGAAAGAAGGCTTTTTCCTCTGAGGCTAGGGGACAGAAAAAACAGAGGACATTGGTTACGGCGAAAGGGTGGGGGAGGGTAAAAGGGAACATTTTTGCACTCAGAGAGTGGTGGTACTGTGCAATGAGCTGCCGGATGAACTGGTAAATGAGGGGTCACTTTTAACATTTAAGAAAAATCCTTGGACAGGTGAGAATGTATGGAGGGATATTGGACACGTGCTGGTCAGTGGGGCGAGGCAGAAGAAATGTTCGGCACAGCCAAGAACGGCCAAAAGGCCTGTTTATGTGCTGTAATGTTCTATGGTTCTATGGTACATACTCAGAGTGAAACTTCTTCTTCCTCGTCTCGTCACACACTCGCAGTTCAGACATTATGTGCAGTTCCCCTCCACCCATTCATTTCGAGAGTACTGGAATGTACAAAGTTTTTAAGACCTAATAAGGAACTGTGAGGCAACATTTGCAGCATTGCGAGCAGGTCTTGATCCCTTATCGAAAAAAGTATGTTCTCCTATTGGAAAGGGTTCAAATCAGATTCACGAACATGATTCCTGGTTTGACTGGCTTGTTAAGTGAAGGTGGGTGAATGTTTCTGGGGTCTGAAGTTGCTGGAATTCAGAAGCATGCGGGGTTACCTTATTGAAAACTCTCGGATGGTGGAATGCCATGACAGAGTGAATGTGGAGAGAATGCTTCCTGTTGTAGGGTAGGCTAGGACCAGAAGACACAGCTTTAGAAAAACGGGATATCTTTTCGAACGGAGATGCGGCGAAATTTTCTTGGCCATAGTGGTGAGTCTGCGGACTTCAATGGCGCAGGCTGTAGTGCAGGCCCAAACATTCAGAATTTTAAGTCAGAGTTTGAAAAATTCCTCATTATTCAATGCCCGAAGTTACAGCGGGAGAAAGCGGGAGACTGGTGCTGGGAGGGGAATAGATCAGCCATGATGAAATGGCAAGCAGTCTCGATGATGAGAAAAAAAAGGGATAGATGGGGAAAGGGCTTTGTCGGTGTGTAGTAGCGGGAATGGGGTTCCGGTAAAAATGGAGAATGTAGCAGCAATAAGGGATAGAGGAGGTGAGGAGGGAATTTGAGACGATCAGAGAGTGAGTGCAGGAGAGAGAAGCTGGAAAATGATTCATGTCGGTTCCAGGGTATGTTAAAAGAGACCCTGGATCTCTGCAGGAATATCCCAGAACAAAGTAAACTTCTCGCAGACGAACCGTTCAGCCCGATTGCAAGGCAAACCCAACACTCACGATTCGCACTCACTACAGGCGTACTTTCCAGAGCTCATCTTGTAGAGGAAACCAGAGGCCACATTGCTGTCTAAGAGCGTCAAACATGTTCAACAGAGACAAAACAGCTCCAGCAGAAACCCGGGACCATCGTCAAACTAATGCCATTAAACCGCCCTCTCCTCATAGTCTTGTGTTTGCCCCCAAACTAATCACACCAATCCCCTCTTTCCCCACTGACCCACTGTCTCCCCACAGCCCTGTGCCAGTCGGCAAAAACAATCCCACTGACCCACTATCTCCCCACAACCCAGAGATAGTCTCCAATCTGATCCCACAGATCCACTGTTTCCCCAGAACCACGTGTCAGTTCTCAAACGATTCCCACTGACGCACACTCACCCCATAGCTCCGTGTCAGTCGCCAACAATAATCCCACTACATCACGCTCCCCCCTCACTCTCTGGTCCATCGCCAAACAAATCCCACTGACCCACTCTCTCCACAGTATTCTCAGTCGCCGCACGAATGGGCAAGGCTCACGTTCTCCCCTGAGATTGTTTCAGTCCCCAGACAAATCCCACTGGCCCGCCATCTCCCCACAGACCTATAACTGTCCCGAAATATATTCCACTGCCCACTCTCTTACAGTCCCCAAGTTAATCGCATTGACCTACCCTCTCCCCACAGCTTCCTGTCAGTCTCCAAACTAATCGCAGTTCACCGCACTTTCCTCACAACCCTGTGTCAGTCCCCAAAATAATATCAGTGGGGAGATCCCTCCCCACTGTCCCCGTCCAGATCTCAAAGAATTCCCACTGTCCTGTTCGTCCCCGACAGACACATGACGTCCCAAAATTTTCCAATTGTACCACCCGCTCCCAACAACCTTGTACAGTCTTCAAACAAATTCCAGTGCCCCTCCCTCTTCCCAAAACCTACTTCAGTAATATGTGTGTTTTGTGCCGCGTGTGATTGTTGGAATTTTGTTTCTTTATGCTGAGGAACGCTGACGGGTTTGACTGTATTCATGTTTACTGATGAATGGTTGAATGACAATTAAACTCGGAAGGATTGAAACGGTCTCTTATGCACAGGTCTCACCTTCTTTAGACAAGAACCCAGTGATCCAACTATCTGAAACACTCATTCCCCCCCCCCCAACACCTCAGCCACGTGTTAATCTCTATTACCCTCCTATTTCTGGCGACACCAGCCCGTGCAGAACTTTGCCCGCTCACTCTCCCACTTGAGATTGCTGAGGACCGGATCGAAGAGGTTGCGGCCTTGACACGCGGGAGGTAAAATACTATGTGGAAATCTCTATTCTGCACACAAAACCACTGTTATGCTCCCCAAACTAGGAATCGCCGATAACCACAGCTTGTTTCATCTCGCCTTCCCTTCTGAACCACAGAGACCAACTCGAAGCCAGTGACCGGAACTGTGAGACTTTCCTCTTCACGGTCATTTCCACCCGTCTCAACCACCCAGACGTTTACAAAGTGGTATATCTGTTATTAAGCCAGTTGGACTCAGGGGTTCTCTACAGTGACTGCTCAACCTCCTGACTGTCACCGAGTTTCCTGTGAACTGCACATTGGGTCTAACTTCCTATCAGTATGTCCTCCCGACCACCCCCTCACCTTCTCGAATGACGCTGAGTTAATCCAGTATCAGTTCCAACTCCATTAATCCGAGTGTTTGAGTCAGCATCCGGATGCAATTATCAGAGGCGAGGTTGTCAGAGACACTGGAGGTCTCCCTGCGGTTTCAGATCCTGCAAGAGGAGCATTTAACTCTCCTACCAAGCATGCTTACTGTTCTAACTGTGCAATTTTAAAGAAGCAAACAATGAATAAAATGAAAACAAACCTACCAACAGTTTGCCCCGACAGTGACATGCAAAAGTTTGGCAGCCCTGGTCAAATTTTTTGTTACCGTGAATAGCTAAGTGATTAAAACAGGACCCGAATTCCAAAAGGCAGAATGTTAAAGGTGACATATTTCGTTAATATTTTAGTAAGATTACTTTTTTTTTTATTTCCATCTTTTACAGTTTCAAAATAACAGGAAAGGAAAAGGGCCCGAAGCAAAAGTTTAGGCACCCTGAACGGTCAGTACTTAGTAAAGCCCACTTTGGCAAGTGTCACATCTTGTAAACGCTTTCTGTATCCAGCTAAGTGTCTTTCAGTTCTTGTTTGGTGGAATTTTCACACATTCGTCCTTGCAAAGGACTTCTAGTTCTGCCAGATTCTTTGCCCGTCTTGCGTTCACTGCTCTTTTGAGGTCTATCCACAGATTGTCGATAATATTTAGGTCGGGGGACAGTGAGGCCATGGCAAAACATTCAGCTTGCGCCCCTTGAAGCAGTCCGTTGTGGAGTTTGAGTTTAGGATCTCTTTCAGATGATTACCATGTTGTAGAAGCCATCCTCTTTTCATCTTCAGCATTTTTACAGACGGTGTGACGTTTGCTTCCAGAATTTGCTGTAATTTAATTGAATGCATTCTTCTGTCTACCAGTGAAATTTGTCCCGTTGCCACTCGCTGCAAAACAAGCCCAAAGCGTGATCGATCCACCCCCGTGTTTAAAAGTTGGAGAGGTGTTCTGTTCAGGAAATTCTGCACTTTCCTTTCTCCAAACATACCTTTGACGGGCACAGGATAGAGGGATGTGAATTCGCAACAGACGAGATACGGAGCGAAGGCTGAACATTGGGAATAAGGCTGGATCAGCCTTGATCAAATGATGGGCCGACACGATCGAGCAAATAGCTTAATTCTACCACTCTGCCGTATGATCGTATTTGAAGTTCCTGGGATAGTGGGTATCAGCGTCTCAGAGGGTCTACACTGGGCACAACAAATTCATGTAATACGAAGAACAGGTCATGTTCCTGTCAGAACTGCCTCAGGCACGCAGGGTTCAGCACTCCCATTCCTCCGAGAGTAGTTCGCTGTCACTTTCCCTTTAAGATTCAGACTGCCAATTATTGTCCGCCAGAGTTCCTTCATGGAATGTCTGTCGGTGAAGGCCTCGCGCCGAGCACTCAGTGCTCAACCGTACGGGATCCATTTCTTGTCCCGCTGCTTGTGACTTTATCTTTGGATTTCATCACTGTGCTCTTGTTTAATTCCAGTCTGAGCCGGAGTGTATTCTAGACTCTACTCGGCACTTGCCTTCTCCACCATCCATACCTCTCTCGGTACAGAAGAGATTGCAAGGTTAGGTGTATTACGGGATGTAGTCTCTCATTGAAGACTCGCGAATTTCTCCGGATGTACTGTGGAGAGTGTTCTGACTTGTCGCATCGCCGCCTGGTGTGGAGGCTGCAACGCAGAGGGTCCCCAGAGGCTGCAGAGGGTTCTAGGCTCAGCCAACCCCATCACGGGCACAAACATCCCCTCCATCGAGGACATGTTCAAGAAGGAATGCCTCGGGAAGACCACATCAATCAGCGAGGACCCTGACCAGCCGGGAAATGCCCTGTGCTCATCGGTACCAGCGGGGAGGGGGTACAGGCGCCTGTAAACTCAACAGCTTACAAGCAGTTGCTGCCTCTTCGCCATCAGTTTAAGAACACTCCCAACACATTTAAACGATCCCTCCGTATTCACCTTTGAACTAGTTTTTATTATTTTTCGCTATTTACATTAATTTTGCATCTTCGAACGTGCTGAGGTCACGTTGAAGTTGTACAAAGTGTCGGTGAGTCCGCACTTGGAGTGCGGTGTTCAGTTCCGGTCGCCCTGCTGAAGGAAAGATTCCACTGATCTGGAAAGAGTGTAGAGGGAGATTTACGAGGATGTTGTCGGGTCTCGAGGGTCTGGGTTATGGAGAGACGGCAAGAAGGAGGGGACTTTGTACCTTGAAGCGTAAGGTTTTAAGCCGGGAGAGGAACAGATAGGGTGAATGTACACAGTTTTTTTTTCCCTGGGTTGGGGAATTGAGAGCCAGAGTGCACAGAATTGAGGTGAGAGTATGTGGAGAGATCGGAGAGAGGAAAGGCAGAGAATGGGGTCCGAGTGGAAGAGGAGGGGTGGAAAGGGAATGAGTTGGTGAGAAGGGGAGAAAGAGAAGAGGAGTAGAAAGGGGGACTCAATGGGGGTTCAGGGGAGTTGGGGTCCGGGAATTTAGAAGAGTTGACTAGATGGGGAGAGGAAGAGCAATGGAGGAGTATGCGATTGCGAGTAGAGGAGGATAATGGGGTACGAAGGAGGGGCGGAGAGAGTGGGAGAGTAAGAAAAGACGGGGGGTGAGAGTGGTGTAGATTAAATGGGGAAAAGTGGCGTGAAGTCATTTGATTGATGTCGACGCGACAGGCTGTTGACAGAGACCTCCGATCTCTTCAGTAATATCCGCGTATAAATGTGCCGACTGCTTACAGATGAATCTGTATTTATGTTAGCAATTGTAGCTCCAGTTCGCGACGCACATACTGCAGCTGGACCGGCCCTCGGACATCGAGTCGGAGGAGAGCGGAGGGACGACGTAGATGGGGAGCGTTTAGCGGGTGGAGTGTATCATGGAGACGGGGCGGGGCGTATGGGTACGTACGGGATGATGGAGATGTCGAAGTGTTGAGGATGTGGGTCAAGGAGACTGAATTGCTTGTAAGCGAGGACGGAAACGGGAGCGGTGCATTGCAGTCTGTGTGACGGTGACTGAGAATAGTGTATGAGTATGGTGACAGATTCGGGGAGTGGTTTTGGAGAGGGAGGGTGTTATGCATACGGGGAGGACTGTATTCGAGTTACAGTGCAGGGCCTGACTCTGTGTTGGTATCGTTGAGTGGTGAGATCCTGCTGTGGTGCAGAGCCTGTCAGTGTGTCAGTGTCACGATGAGGGGCGTGTTCATGTCAGATGTGGGTTGTGGCTGTGACACCGACACACTTTCAGAGCCCCATTGAAAAACTCCGTGTCACACGGAGGGTTGTGTGTCTCGTTCATAGCTTATGCGAACGGTACTGTCCCTCCTGCAATCCAGACTCACTAATATCTGCCGTGTCCGGCTTAGAAGCGTTGACCCTTGACCTGAGCGTATCGGCCCTTCGAGCAATACTTCCTGCATTGATGCGCATGCAGCTCAGAACATGAGTCCCAGCAGGCTCAGCCTTTTGCTTCTTGACATTTTCAGAAGTATTAGCAACATCTGTCCCAACAACTACTCAACGATCTGTAATGGAGTTCTTGTTTACATGTCCCTGCAACTCTAATTTATACCATCAGTCTGCCATTTTAATGGAAAAAAATCACCCCTGGAATATTAGTTCCAATCCAGTTCAGGTGTACTTATGGGAGAGGAAATGAAAGACCGGAGCAAGGTGGAGGAGGTGTGGCGCGGCCTCCGGGCAGGACACTGTGCTGCCCCCAGGTGTCCGCTCGGCAGAATACAAACTCAGTTGTGAACAATTGTAGATTACCGTGGCATTCAAAGTGCCCAGGGGAACTCAAGCTGCAGAGATGTGTGTGTGTGTGTGTGTGTGTGTGTGTGTGTGTGTGTGTGTGTGTGTGAAATGCGAGAATGTACTTACTGATTACCTACACATGTTTGCTATCTTCATATTTTATACATATTATGTTCGCTTCAACCCTAACATTTTAGCCACGTTTTAAACTGAATGTTCAGAACCGGCTCGTTTCCTACCTAAATACTGGCGACGATAACGACCGCACACGATCGAGGAATAACCATATAACCAAATAACAATTACAGCACCGAAACAGTCCATCTCGGCCTTTCTAGTCCGTGCTGACGCTTACACTCACCTAGTCCCACTGGCCCGCACTCAGCCCATAACCCGCCATTCGTTTCTTGCCCATATATCTATCGAATTTTAATTTAAATGACAATACCGAAACTGTCTGTACCACTTCTACAGGAAGCTGATTCCACACAGCTACCACTCTCTGAGTAAGGAAATACCCCTCGTGTTACCCTTAAAATTTTGCCCCCCAACTCTCAAATCATGTCCTCTTGTTTGAGTCTCCCCTACTTTCAAAGGATATAGCCTATCCACGTCAATTTGATCTATACCCCCCATTATATTAAATAGCTATATCAGGTCCGCCCTCAATTTTCTACGCTCCAAAGAATAAAGATCTAACTTGTTCAGCCTTTCCCTGTAATTTAGGTGTTGAAGTCCGGGTCACATTTTAGTAAATCTGCACTGTACTCTTCCTATTTTGTTGATATATTTCCTAACATTCGGCAAGACCAATGCATTATACAATTTTAACATTGCATCCCATCTCCTATACTCAATGCTCTGATTTACAAAGGCCAGCATACGAAAAGCTTTCCTTGCCACCCTATCCACATGAGATTCCACCTTCAGGGAACTATGCACCAATATTCCTAGATCACTCTAATCTACTGCAATCTTCAATGCCCTACCATTTATGATGAATGTCCTATTTGGATTATTCCTCCCAAAATATAGCACCGCACATTTATCAGCATTAAACTCCATCTGCCATCGTTCAGCCCACTCTTCTAACTGTCCTAAATTTCTCTGCAAATTTTGAAAACATACCTCATTATCAACAATGCCACCTACCTTCGGTATGTGCCTTAGGTAGGTACCTAGATCTGCATACTTGCTAATCCCACTTACCACCCCATCATCCAGATCATTAATGTACATGACAAACAACATTGGACCCATTAGAGATCCCTGAGGCACACTATTATACACCGGCCTCCAACCTGACATGCAGTTCTCCACCACTACTCTCTGGCATCTCCCATCGAGCCACTGTTGAATCAATTTTACTACAAACGTATTTTATTGTTAATACCTAACGATGAAACCTTCCTGACTAACCTTCTGTGCCGAACCTTGGCAAAGGCCTTACTGCTGTCCTTATAGACAAAATCCACTGCTCTACCCTCATCAACTGTACTCGTAACCTCTTCAAAAAATGTCAATAAGATTTGTCAAACATGACCTTCCGCGCACAAATCCATGCTGACTATTCCTAATCAGACCTTGTTTATCCAGATAATTATATATACCATCTCTAAGAATACTTTCCATTAATTTACCCACCACTGACGTGAAACTTACAGGCCTATCATTGCAAGGTTTACTCTAAGAACCCTTTTTAAACAATGGATCCACATGATTAAAACGCAAATCCTCCGGCACCATCCCCGTTTCTAATGACATTTGAAATATTTCTGGCAGAGCCCTTGCTATTTATACACCAAGTTCCCTAAATGTCCGAGGGAATATTCTGCCAGGAGCCGGAGATTTATCCACTTTTATATTCCTTAAAAATGTCAGTACTTCCTCCTCTTTAATTGTCATAGTATCCATAACTTCCTTACTTGTTTCCCTTACCTTACACAATTCAATATCCTTCTCCTGAGTTAATACCGAAGAACAGAAATTGTTCAAAATCTCCCCCATCTCTTTCGGTTCCGCATATAGCTGTCCAATCTGATTTTCTAAGGGACCAATTTAATCCCTCACTATACTTTTGGTGTTAATATACCTGTAGAATCCCTTCCGATTTATCTTCACCTTACTTGCCGATGCAATCTCGTATCTTCTTTTTGCTTTTATAATGTCTGTCTTAAGATTCTACTTACATTCTTTATATTCCTCGGGCACCTCATTTACTCCATGCTGCTTATATTTATTATAGATCTCCATCTTTTTCGAACCAAGTTTCCACTATCCCTAGAAAACCATGGCACTCTCTATTTTTTAATATTTCCTTTAAACGTAATAGGAACATAGAGATTCTGTTCCCTCAAAATTTCACGTTGAAATGACCTCCATTTCTCTATTACATCCTTCCCATAAAACAAAATGTCCCAATCCACTCCTTCCGCCTCCTTTCGCAACTCCTCAAAGTTAGCCTTCTTCAATGAAAAATCTCTACCCTGGGTCCAGTCCTACCCTTCTACATAATTATATTGAAATTAATGCTATTTTGATCCCTGGACCCGAAGTTCTCCCCAACACATACCACATCACCTGACCTATCTCATTCCCGAAGAGAGATCCAACACTGCCCCCTCGCTAGTTGGTACCTCAATGTATTGCACACATTTTACAAACTGCTTTTCATCCAGCCCTTTTACAGAATAAGCTTCCCAGTCTATGTGTGGAAAATTTCCCACAATCATAGCCTTGTGCTTTCTGCAAATATCTGCTATCGCCTTACAAATTTGCTCCTCCAATTCTTGCTCACCATTTGGTGGTCTATAATACACGCTTATAAGTGTTACTTCTCCTTTCCCATACCTCAATTCCAAGAAAATAGTCTCCCTAGATGTACCATCTAATCTTTCCTGCCAAAGCACCGCAGTAATATTTTCTCGGACAAGCAATGCAACATCTCCTACCCTCCGATTGTATCACACCTGAAGCAACAAAATCCAGGAATATTTAGTTGCCAATCACACCCCTCCTACAAACATGTTTCATTAATAGATACAACATCATATTTCCAGGTATCAATCCACGCTCTAATCTCGTTCTCGTCCGCAATACCTTTTTTCTGCTCCCCTAACAAAGGCAACCCTATCGATACAGCTCGCCAGATTTCACAACTTATTCCCTTTTGAGCCACAGAGCTATAGTCAGTGCCAGAGACCTGACAGGTGAGACTTTCCCATTTGGTCATTTGCACCTCTATCCTCCTATCCAGAAATATCCAAAGTGGTCTACCTGTTATTCTGCGGATTAGCCACTAGGGGGCTCTGCATTGGCACTGGCTGTTTCACCTCTTTCCCCTTCCTGTCTGTCACACAGTTTCCTGTATCCGTCACCGCAGTTGTAAATACCACCCTATCTGTCTTCCTTATCACCCCCTCAGCTTCCCGAATGATCCTGAGTTCATCCAGTTCCAGTTCCAACGCTTTACACAGAGTGTCACAGCGAGATGCGTGTGGGTGTCACGGTATGGGATCGTTTAGAGTCCGGTCGGTGTTGTGTCCAATTCATGGTGAGGGGTGTGTAGGTGTCACAGTGAGAGCTGTGTGGCTCGCTCACTGCCTATGTCGTCTGTGAAGTGGATGTTCTCTGTGTTTTGCTACCTATCGTCAAAGTCCTTGATCTAGCCCACTTCCGTGTCTGTCCACTCGATGAGTTTAAATTTCTCTTTATCCCCTCCTGCAGAGCAGTGAACGTAAATCACGGAAAAGAACAGACCATTCGGCCCACAATGTTGTGATATACAACTTGAGTTGAATCACTTCTGACTGCACAACAATCAACTCCCTGCATATTAACGTCCCTGTCAAAGCGGCACATGAACACCTCTCTCCGTGCATGTGAATGAATCTCACGTGACTAGGAAAGCCACCTCTCAACTTTCAATACTTCCCGCTTCATCACGACTAAAACAACCGAAACCGGGAATGTTGAGCTGTCGCGCCTGCCCGCCCTGCAACGGCGTCTCACTAATGTCTACAATATCATAATTCCAGCGAATGACCCCTTCCCTGAGCCCGTCGGTCTTTCGTATAATACTTCTCGCATTGAAACGGAACATGAGACCCAGCGGGCTCAACCTTTTGCTTCCTCACTTTGTCTGTGGTCTCAACAACATCTGCTCCAACAACCACTCCAACATCTGTTTTGACATACTGTTTTTCTTCCCCCTGCATCGCTGGTTCAATCCCGGCTCCTCCTCATCTTTATTGACAGAATTTCCCGTTGGAATATCAGTTCCAGTCCAGTCCATGTGTAAACGCTGAGATTTGTTCTTGGCAGTGTAAAGGAAGAGGCTGTGTCGCATGGCCTCCAGGCAAGTGTATGTGCCGCCTCCTAGTGTTCGGTCGGCAGAAGACAACCTCTGTCGGTTTCGAATCCAGATTCCGGTCGCATTCTGTGCACCCCGGGACTCACGCTGCGTTGTGGCCTAATTTAAGCCTTATGCATATAAGGTATATTGTACCTTCCTTATAAGAGAACCAATGATCCAGCTATCAGACGCCCTCACTCATCCCAGGACACCTTAGCCACGTGTTAAGCAGTGTTATCTTCCTATTTCTGGCCACACCAGCGCGTATCGAACTTCGACTGCTCACCCTGCCGCTTAAGATTGCTGAGGACCCGCTCAGAGTGGTAGTGTCCCTGACACTCGGGAGGCGAAATCCCATCAACGAATCCCTCTGTCGCACACAGAACCCCTTTTCTAATTCCCTAACAAATAATCCCCTATCCCACAGCTCGCCTCATCTCGCCCTCCCCCTTCCCTACTGAACTACAGAGACAAAATCAGTGCCAGAGCCCTGACCTGAGATACTTCCCTCTACTTGATCATTTGACCCGTCCCCCACCCAAAAGTATACAAAGTGGTAGACCTGTTATTGAAGGGGTGGGCTACAGGGGGCACTCTAACTTGGGCCTGTCTATTAAACCGCTTTCATCCTTCTGACTGTCACGCAGTTTACTGTGAACTGCACATTGGGTCTAAACTCCTCCCAGTATAACCACCTCATCACACCTCAGATTCCAAACAAGAATACCAATAATTCTAAGGCTAAATAAGGAACATTGAGGCCACATTTGGAGAATTGTGAGCGTTGATATCCCGTATTGAACAAAGCATGTGGTTATATTTAAAAGGGTTCAAAGTAGTTTTCCGAAATAAATTGCCTGTCCTATGAAGGACGTTTGATGGTTGTGTGCCTCTACTCGCGGGAATTCAGAATAATGAATAATGAATGGTGCATATTGAAAGATTTCAGATTGTGGAAGATCATGACAGAGTTCGTGTGAAGAGAATCGATCTAGGATCAGCAGAAATAACTTGAGTATACAGAGATACTTTTTTAAAAAGGGTATAAGAAAATTAAGGAGCGGCGCAAAGCGGAGCGGTGTACTGAGGCCTCCAGGCCGTAGAACTCCATGTTCTATTTTTTCCAGTCTGTGCTGCCCCCTCGTGTTCGCCATGCAGAAGACAAGCTCTGTTATGGTTGATTGCAGATTTGCATAAATGTGTGTATATATGTGAATGTATATTATAGCAATTAGTTGCTATGGGAGTTGGTTGCAGGAACGGCAGGACCGTTAGTTCATCAGTCCCGGTATCTGCTGTTTTAGTCGTACTAATACGGGGATAATTCAAGGGCTACGGTTATATTGAACTATCGCTGAATATATCACGGCAATGGTCAGTTAAGACAGAAAGGAGAACTCGTCCACGTGAGGCCTTAAAGGAGGAGCCGAGTAATAAAAAGGGATGAACTCGTTCATGGGGCAACAGTCCTGTGAGTTTAGAGGAACAAACCTGCAAGAGGTCGCAGACTGTTGCAAGAAGCATATCGCTGTGATCTTGGGTGATTTTAGCAGGTATTAACTGTGAGTCCCATACTGTAAAAGGACCAGTGGGATAGTTTGTCAAGCGTTTGGAAGAAAGTTGCCCGAATCAGTAGGTATGAAGTCCCATCGAGGGAGTGCTATACTTGATCTCCTACTGCGGAATGGGACAAGGCAAGGGACAGAAGTTTGTGTAGGAGACCACTTTGTATCTAGTGATGGTGATGCCATTAGAGACAAGGTCATTATGGAAAAGGATAAGTGTGACGTTGAGGTTTCTTTTCCGAATTTGAGGAAGACCAGCTTCATTGGGGTCCGGAGGTTATACAGAGAGGGAGAGAGTTTGGGACTTTATTCCCTGGATTAGTTTTGTAAACTTACAAAGTTCCATAAACCCAAGAGAGGCACAGACAGAGGAAATAGGCACAAACTTTCACCTGGGGTTGGGTTATGGAGAACCAGACCGCACAGGATTGACGTCAGAGTGAGTGGAAAGGAGAAAGTGGACATTATGAACACTGAGAGTACAGAGAGACTGAGAGGGACGGCAGAGAGAGGGGTGTAAGAGGGGGGCAGAGAGAGCAGAAAGACCGGGACGGGGGAATGGAGGGATAGAAGTGGATGGACGGGGAGAGAGGTGAAAGAGGGGGTAAAGGGAGCAGAAAGACCGGGACGGGGGAATAGAGGGAAAGAATGGGATGGACGGGGAGAGAGGAGAAAGAGGGGGCAGAGGGAGCAGAAACAGCGGGAAGAGGGAATGGATGGAAAGAAGGGGATAGACAGCAAGAGAGTCTTGTCGGAGTCTGGTGGAGACCATGTGGTTGCGATAAGTCGTGGAATTGGTGTAGCAGGGAAGGGCAGAGAGGGTGGGCAGGGAATCTGGAAGGATCTGGGATTGAGAGTGAAGGGGAGAATGGGGACAGTTATTTGGTTCACGTCGCCTCCACTGGCTGTTGACAGAGACCCTGGATATTTTCAGGAATATGCGGGAACAAAGGTGCCGACTTCTCGCAGATGAAAGGCCGATCAAGATCGCAAGGGTAAATCATTCCGACTGAAGTCAGATCACACTGAGTGCAAGGGTGCGCTCCAGTGGCGTTCACCTTGTTCAGGAAACCGGAGCCCACATTCCTATTCAAGAGGGATAAACAATTTCAACAGAGATAAAACAGCTCCACCAGAGAACTCGAGCCGAGACCGTCCCCAAGCTAATCCCATGATTTTGCTCTCTCCTAACAGACTGTGTCAGTCCGGAAACTCATTCCACGCAACCGCTCTCCCCCACGGCCCGGTGTCGGTACCCAGACAGATATCACGGTCCCAATGTCTACCCACAATCTGTCCCCAACGAAGGCACTGACCCAATGTGTCCCCACAGCCCCGTATCCCCCAAACAAATCCCACCGAACCGCTTCCTCAACACAGTCCTCTGTCAGTCCCCATACGAATAGAACATGCCCATCCTCTCCCCTCTGATCTGTTTCAGTCCGCGTACCACCCCCACTCTTCCACCGTCTAATCCACCTGCCCAGTTCTGTTCCCTCAAATCTCTGTCATTTAGCAAACGAATCACCCTGTTTCTCCCTCTCCTCACAGCCCGGAGACTACCTCCGAACTAATCACATTAACCCATTGTGTGCCCATCTCCCCTGTACTGGTCTCCAAACTAATGCAGTTCTCCTACTCTCGCCCGTAAAATCTATGTCATTCACCAAGCAAATCCGGCTGGTGCTCTCTCGCCACACTGCCCGGCGACTATCTCCGAAATGATCCCACTGAACAGCGCTGTCCCACCGACATGGGTCACACCAAAATAATCCCTGAGTACTGAACTGTCCCCGCTGCCCCATGCCCGTTTCCGAAATAATCCAACTGCCCTGTCCATCCCCGGCAGGCTCGTGTCAGACCCAAAATGTTCCCACTGTATCACCCTACACTGTACCCGCGTACAGTCTACAGGCAAATCCCAATGCCACACCCTTTTCCCACAAAACTACTTCAGACCATAAACGAATCCCACATAATCCCATCAGCTCTATCTGAATACTCAACTCTTACCCCACACATCAGTCCAAATCTTACCCGTCTTCGCATTTTCCAATCCAGTACTCTCGGTTCTTGGACACAAGATTGTTGGATACAAAGCTCTGAGAAATTAAATTTATTTCATTAATGCCAAGAATCGAAATCTATGTACGGACCTTCTCTCAGATGACTACAAAAGGAATCGGTGATGGGACGGTGTGAAGGGAGCTTCACTCTGTGTCTGACTCCAGAAGTGTGTGATGGGACGGTGTGGAGGGTGAATCACACTGTGTCTGAGCCAGGGAGTGTGTGATGGAACGGTGTGGAGGGTGAATCACTCTGTGTCTGAGCCAGGGAGTGTGTGATGGAACGGTGTGGAGGGAGATTCACTCTGTGTCTGACCCCGGGAGTGTGTGATGGAACGATGTGGAAGGTGATTCACTCTGTGTCAGACTTCGGGAATGCGTGACGTCACGGCATGGAGGGAGAACCGCTGTCTGTCTCGACCCCGGATGTGTGGTGAAGGGAGAAGTGTGCATGAGAGTCACTCTGTGTAGCCCGACTGTTTCGCTTGTGTCGTGATGTTCCAGAGCAATGAGCTGTTTCCGAGAGATTGTGATCCTGTGAATTCGATAATCCCGTGTTTTGAATACGTCTCCTACTGTTTCAAACAATTTCCCTTGAATTGATTTCCAGCAGGCTTGAATCACGGCATGAACATTCTTGTATCGCTCTGGAGAAATTTGTTTGAAACGTGGAGACGTAATAACACCGGTTATGATTCCTGATCCAATTCTCGGAACAGTATTGCTCTGGAAATCACGAACAAGGAACAGTGAGACACAGAGTGAATCTCCCTGCACACTTTCCCATCACACACATCCGGGGTGACGCACATAGTGAATTTCACGCCATGCGGTCCGCTACGTTCACCTGAGGTCAGTCACAAAGGGAATTTTTCCGCCCCCAGCATCGTCCCATCGCACATTCACAGGATAAGGCACAGTGAATTCCTCCCCAGACCATCCATCACACAATCCCGGAGTCAAGACACAGAGTGAATCTCGTACCACACTGTCCTATCGCACACGCCCGGGGAGAGACACAGAATGAAGATCCCCTCCATAACTTCCCGTCACAGATTCACAGGATCAGGCATAGAGTGAAGTTCCCTCTACATCATTCTATCACAGACTCTCCAGTCAGGCTCAGATTCAGGCTTCCTCTACCCCGTCCCTGATACACTCACGGAGTCAGACAGAAAGTGAGGCTCGTTCCACAGCAACCCATCACACACCCGGTGTGTCAGAAATAGAGCGATGCTATATTTCTCTATAGCACCGTCCCAACAGGCTCTGGTTTGGAACCAGAATTAATTTCCCTCCAAACTCTCTAATCGTGCATGCCCGGTATCAGACCAGCCTCAGAGGGAACCTCTCTCTCTCTCTCTCTCTCTCTCTCTCTCTCTCTCTCTCTCTCTCTCTCTCTCTCTCTCTCTCTCTCTCTCTCATCTCTCTCTCTCTCTCTCTCTCTCTCTCCCTCTCTCCCTCTTCTCTCTCTCTCTCTCTCTCTCTCTCTCTCTCTCTCTCTCTCTCTCTCTCTCCTTTCTCTCTCTCTCTCTCTCTCTCTCTCTCTCTCTCTCTCTCTCTCTCTACCACCCCCCCCCCACAGGCGTCCCATCACAAATTCGCGAGTTAGACACAAAGTTCTGCTACTGCGACAGTGTCCAATCGCACACTCCTGGGATCAGACACAGTGTAGCTCCATCAGCACCGTCGATACTGACACCCGGAGAAAGCCATGGAGTGAAGCTCATTCTCACTCTCCCATGGCACAGGCGCAGGTTCAAAAACAGTGTGCACCGTTCTCACCGTCTCATCACACTCTCTCGGGATCAGACAGAGTGAATCTCCCTCCACAGCGTCCCATCACGCACTCCCAACATCAGACACGCAATGAAACTACCTCAGCACCCTCCCATCACAGGCACCCGGAGACATTTATAGAGTGAATGTCCCTCCAGTCTATTCAATCACACTTCCTGACGGGGCAGGCAGTAATTTGAGTTCCATCCAAAATGTCCCGTCGCACACTTTCGGAGACGGACGAAGAATTAAGCTCTTGTCTCACGGTTCCTTCATACTCTCCCAGTGTCAGATACTCCTTCCACACAGAATGATGCTCCTTCCACACTGTCCCATCACACACGACCCTGACCCTAACCCACACTATCTCACACTCCTCGGGTGAAACATGGTGTGAAGCTCCATGTACACTCTCCCATCACACATTCCTGCCGACAATCACAAAGTGAAACTCCCTCCACACTACCCCAATTCCCCCGCCCGTGATCAGATAGGAAATTAAACACACTCTGCACCATCCCGCTGCACACTCCCGGGGTCAGACACAGTGTGATGCTCCTTCTATCCGGTGTCATCACACAATACAGGGGTCGGAAAACGAGAGAGTCTCCATCCGCACCGCCCTATCACACACCCCTGGCATCAGACACAGAGCGGAACACCATCCAAACAGGCGTCACCGATCCCGGCGCAAAGAACACAGGTGACCACCCCCAAACGCACTCAGAACCCCTCCCCCGACATAGCTTTCCATCACACGCACACTGAGTCCCATCAGACACTCACGGGGTGAGACACAGTTTTAAGCTCCCTGCACACCGTCCGATCACACGCTCACACTGTCAGACGCAGACTGAGTCTCTCTCTCCAGGGACCCTTCACACACTCCCGGTCTCAGACGTGGAGTGAAGCTCCCTGCACACTGTCTTTCATACACTCCCGGTCTCAGACGTGGAGTGAAGCTCCCTGCACACTGCCTTTCATACACTCCCGGGGTCAGATGTGGAGTGAAGCTCCCTGCACACTGTCTTTCATACACTCCCGGAATCAGACGTGGAGTGAAGCTCCCTGCACACTGTCTTTCATACACTCCCGGGATCAGCCGTGGAGTGAAGCTCCCTGCACACAGTCTTTCATACACGCCCAGGCGTAAACTTGGAGTGAAGCTCCCTGCACATTGTCCCATCACACACATCCGGAGTAAGACACAGAGCTTTGCTCCCTCTACAAAGCCTCGTCACTCACTGTCTGTGTCAGACACAGAGTGAATCTGTCCCTCCATGGCTTCATCGCACATTCCAGTGGTGAGACATGGAGTGAAGTTTCCTGCACACCGTCCAATCGGACACTTCCGTGGTCAGATTCTGGGTATTACTCCTTCCACACCGTCTCATCACACACTCCAAAGCGACAACCACAGAGTGAAGCTCACACGACACCGCCCCTCACACATTCCCTCCGTCAGAGATCAGAATTAAGATCGCTCCACAAAGTCCAGTCACACAAGGCCTTGGTCAGACACATTGTGAATCTCCCTCCTTACGTCCCCTTACGTCCATTTGCACTCTCCCATCAAACAGTCCTGGAATCAAATACAGTCCCTCTCTCTCCACGATCCCACCACACAGTCCCGAATTCAGACACAGAGAAAAGCCCCCGCTGCACCGTCCCGTCACACACTCCCGGATTCAGAGTGAAGCTCTGTCTCCACGGTGGATAACGCACTTCAGGGGTCAGACATGGGGTGAATCTTTCTGTGCACTGTTCGATCACACAATCCCGCTGTCAGACACAGAGTGAAGCTGGATCCATACTGTCCAACAGACATTCCCAGAGTAAGACATCGAGTGAATCACCCTGCATACCATAAGCATACACTCCCGATGTCAAACACAGAGTGACGCTTCCTCTCTCCATGCCTGCCCTGTGATGAGGAGCGGGTGAAAGAGTGGGATGATGCCTCACCTCTTCTGCTGGTCAAAAATTCACAGATTTGTGCCTTGGTTTCGTTGACAGATCTGTACTTCGTTTCCATCTCAGTGAACTGATGGCGGAGATCGCTCAGCATTCCTTTAAAAGACTGACGAATCTGCGATACTGAGAGAAATAGTGAAGGATGTTTCACGTTTGCATTGATACGTGAGTCAGCATTGCGCTACCACACGGGTCACAGAGACTTCTATGTCAGTGTGACGGTGAAGGGTGTCCCAGTAAAGGAGGAGAAAATGGCGGCGCGACGCAGCGCGCGCGGCCTCTCTGGAGATGGATATCTGTTACTTGTTAAGTAGGGATCCGAGCACAATCCTGATTTGATGGAGACAGACGTGAGAGCGTGGAGGAACATCTGGAGAATCTTCTGAAATGCCCGCTTCGCCGCCGCTGCTACCGTGCGGTCCGGAATCTCCGGAGGAGAAGGCCTCGAGACCTCGGCTTTGCTCGTTTCGGCGGCCGGGACGAGTCTCGACTGTATTACGGTTCAGGCCGTGTTTTCATCACGGTTAGGGGTGTGTCCGTGTTATGGTGATGGGTTTTAATCGGTGTTACGGTAAGGGCTTTGTCGGTGTCGCTGTGGTGTTTTACAATAACAGTTTATTCCAGTCTCTTTATTTACGGTCTGACTCCACACGGAGCCGGTTCCGCTCACAATGGATCGAGGGACGGAACATTATCACGATGAGGAGGGGGGAATGTAACAAGGCAGAGTAGGCAGATCAGACGGTCCGGTCTATTTCCGATCTTCACTTTCGACTGTTGTTCATGCGCACCTGCGGAGAGACCACAAGACCATGAGACCATAAACTATAATAGCAGAAAGAGGCCGTACGGGCAATCGCATCTGCTCCGCCATTCAATCATGGGCTGATCCAATTCTTCCAGTCATCCCCACTCCACTGCCTTCTCCCCATACCCTTTGCTGTCCGGGCAAATCAAGAGCCTATCTCTCTCTCTGCGTTACATGCGCCCAATGACGACTTTCACAGCCGCTCGTGGCATCAAATTCCACACATTTAGCAGCCTCTCCTCATTTCAGTTCTAAAAGGGCGTCCTTCAATCCGGAAGTGGTGCCCTCTTGTCCCAGAATCGCTGACCATTCGAAACAACATTTTCCATATCTAATCTTTTCAGGCCTTTCAACATTCGTTAAGTTTCTATGAGATGCCCCCTCATCCTCCCGAACAGGGAATAGAAGCCGAGCTGCCCGATTTTCCTCAGACAGTAACGCTTTCATTTCTTGAATCTTCCTGGTGAATCTTCTCTGAAGCCTCTTCAATGTCAGCATATCCAGTCTAAAACAAGTAGCCCAAAATTGCGCACGATACTCTCAGTGTGGCCTCACGAGTGTCTTTTGGTGACTCAGCATCACATCCCTGCTCTTATATTCTGTACATCTAAACATTAATGTCAACATTTCCTTCGCTTTCTTCACCACCAACTCAACCTGGAGGTTAACCTTTAGGGACTGATGCACAATGACTCACAAATATGTTTGCAACTCTGCATTTTTAATTCACTCACTATCTAAATAATAGACTGCTTGTTTATTTCATCCACCAACGTGCATGACCATACATTTTCCAATATTGTGTTGCATTTGCAACTTTTTTGCCCATTCCCCTAAACTATCTAAGGCTCTCTGCAGGCTCTCTGTTTCCTCAACGCTACCCGTTCCTTCACATATCGTTGTATCATCCTCAATTGTTTCCACAAATCCATGAATCCCATCGACCAAGTCATTGACAACTATCATAGAAATCTGCGGTCCCAACAGCGAGCCCTGTGGAGCTCCACTGGTAACCGGCTGCCAGCCAGAATCATATCCCTTTAGTCCCCTTCTCTCTTTTCTGCCGAGCAGCCAATGCTATCGGGAGAGCGCAGTTTAGTGGGATATGTCAGGAGGCAGACACGAAGCTTTGGGTAGAGAGAAAAGCAACAGGATTAATCTGGGACTGGCACAGGGCTGAGAGAAGGGTGTGGAATAGTGGGATACACTTCGGAACAGTCATAAATCTGTTGGGGGACGATGGGACAATGGGATTTGTTCGGATACTGAAACTGATCTGAGGAGAGAGGGAGGGCCTGATCATTTTGCATTTTTCTGCCTAGTCCCATTGAGCTACACCTGGTCCATATCCCTCCACATACCCTTCATCAATGTACCTGCTCAAGTTTTTTTTTAATGTTAATTGTGAGCCCACATTTACCACTTCGTCTGGCAGCCCACTCCACATTCCCACCGCTCTCTTGGAGAAGAAGCCCACGTCCCAATGAAAGAGCGAGGGGAGACAGCAGTGGTGAAAGGGGATAGGGATTTGAGGAGGGCATGAAGGGCAGATGGGCGGCAATACTAGGGACAGTGGTAGATAGAAAGGGTATAGTTCGGGAAGGGATGATAGTGAGAGGAAAGGGCGAAGATCAAGAGACAATGGGAGACAATGGGGAACGATTTTGAGAGAGGGACAGGGTGATAAAGGGAGAGAGGATAGAGAAAGGAGATGAAGTGAGAGGAGAGGGAGGGGAAACAAGGGAGAGGAAGGAAGAGTGTGAGGTTAGAAAAGTGAGAGAGTGGTTTAAGTTTTATACTGTGCCCCCTCCTCACCGTCTCTCCCACTGTCCTTCCTCCTTACAACCTCGTCAAATACGTCACAGACAGGAGAGTCCCAGTGGAATGCCATAGACACAGATCACATCACGAGAGTAGAACAGGGTAAAGCAGTCACCGAATGCTAAATGTGCAGTTCAAGCAGTCCATAAGGGGCAAGGGCGACGGCGAGTTAAGCTTTGAAGTCAAGAATACATCTTCTGGGAATAGTGAACTGTTTAAATGTCTGATAACAGCGGGGTAGAATGTGCTTGCGCATCTTCCACCGATAGGAGGTGATGGGGTGTAAGAGAATTATCCAGACTGGCTGTCTGCTTCAGCAGAAAGTGCAGAGCGAGTCCGTGGAGGTGAGGGTGATACCCCGGATATGCTGAGATTTGTTCACGACACTCTGCACTTCCCTCAGGTCACAGTGGGTGTAATTTCACTCAAAGCCGAGCTGGATCGGGGACGTCACGTGATGACGTAGGGTCGAGACATGGGAATCCAGCTCTTCCGTAAAACATCAGTAAATTAATGTTTAAGTGAAGAAAAGTTACTTATGAACTTCTCTGGATTGTTTTAAACTATGTCTCAAAAACGGAAGACGAAGAAAACTACTACTTTGAAGACAACGCAAGTAGGAACAGAATCAAGGCCCGCCGCTGCAAAAGAACAGCGTGCTCAAGTACATTTGCCTTCGGCGATACAGAACAGGAAACTGCGGCAATATCAACCATTTCTAAAGAAAAAGACCAACAAGAATTGCGTAAACGTGAAAGAAAGAGCATGCGGAAACACCAGCAACTTGAACTACAAATCCCAGATACGGTTGAAACCAGAAATGAAAGTGAATCTGCGGTAGATTCAGATTCTCTGGATAAATCAGACGAAGATGGAGGTAAAAGTTTTTTATGGAAATATAGAAAAAACTTTTATGCAAATATTTCGTATATTAGAAAAATTAAAAGCAATAAAATGATATGAAATATATGAAGATTTTGTTTGACAATTTTTTAAAAAGACCGGACCAAATGGATAAGAGAATTACAGACTTGGAAGTAACAACGGAAGACATTGTAGAAAGAATGAACAAAATGGAAGATAATATTTTTGCCTGGACATCAGAAGTAAAACTGTTATTGGAAAAAGTGGATATGCTTGAAAAATTTAGCAGACGAAACAATATTAAGATTGTTGAAATTAAAGAAGATGTAGAAGAAGAAGGTCCAATATTGTTTTTTAAAGATGGATTACGGAAAACTTGGAAATGGAAGAAGGATCCCAGCTAATTGAAATTGAAAGGACTCATCGAGCCTGAAGTTCAAAACTTCAAGTTGATCCAAATCCACGATCAATTCTGAGAAAATGCTTAACATATCAAGATAAAGAAAAGATCCTGAAGGCGGCTGCCCAATGTGCCAGAAAGAGAAACGGGCCATTGATGATAAAAGGGAAAGCAGTTCATTTCTATCCTGATATAAGTTATAGCCTTTTGAAGAGAAAGAAGGAATTTAACCCAGCGGAAAATGTTTCCTGGGAAAAGGGTTATAAATTCATGATGCGTCATTCGGCAAAACTGATAATTTTTTGGAGGATGGAAAAAGAAGATTTTTTACCGATTCTCAAGACGCGGAAGAGTTCGCACAAAAACTCCCCAATATTCACTAACTACACTCAGAGGTTTCACAGCGAAACGGATTAAAGATGAAGACAGGGAAAGTGAATGGAATTGATGGATATTTAAGGACAGAAGAATATTTAAATGTATTTAAATTATATGATACATCTGAGAAAGGTAAAACATTAGAGAAATATTAATTGAGATTAGTGATATTATTTTTTCTTCTCATATGTATATACAGTTCTATGTTGCGGGGGAGCTGAGGGAGTTTCGGATCGATTGCTACGGGATTCACGTGGTAATCATGGCGATTGTCATGACCTGTACAACAAAGGGGTGTATTGTTATGTTTTTTTTTACCCACAACATTAGTAGGGGGAATTTCTTTTTTATAATCTGTTTTTCTATCTTTCTTTGCCTGGAGGATCGGTGGGGACGCATATAGAAACATGGAGAATTTTAAAAAGACTCCCCAAAGTACCACGAAAGTTGAAAGATTAGGTATTATTATAGTTTGGAGCAACCAAATTAAAAGGAGTGACTAATTTACTGAATTTTTTAAGTTTTAATGTTAATGGGCATAATGGACCAGTGAAAAGAAAAATAACTTTAACATATATGAAGAAAATGAATATAGATATAGCTTTTTTTTACAAGAAACACACTTAACAGAGATAGAACATCAGACATTAAAAAAGAGATTGGGTTGGAAATGTTATTGCGGCTTCATTTAACTCAAAGTGGAGAGGAGTTGCAATTTTGGTTAATAAAACTTTACCAATTAAAATACAAAATGTATTAATTGATTCGACGGCCGATATGTAATTATACAATGTCATTTTTTTTCTGAACGATGGACTCATGAATATATATGAACCAAATGAAAATGATGTAAAAATTATGCAGGAGGTCTTTTTGAATTTGGCTGACGCACATGACAAAATATTATTAGGTGGAGATTTTAACTTTTGTCTAGATGCAGCTTTAGATAGATCAACAAAGGTTGTTATAAAATCAAAAGTAGCAAAATTAGCTTTCTCCTTGCTGAAAGATATAAATTTGATTGATATATGGAGAAGAATTAACCCAAAAGAAAGAGATTATTCATTTTATTCAAATAGACATAAAACTTATTCAAGGATAGATTTTTTCCTATCAACAACGAATATTCAAGACAGAGTGAAAAATATGCAATATAAAGCAAGAATATTGTCAGTTCATTCTCCTTTGATAATGACATGATAATGATAGATAAAGAGGAATCGATTTACAGATGGAGATTTAATTTAATATTATTAAAATATTAACATTTTTGTGATTTTATGAAAAAGCACACTCAGATCTATTAGATACAAATTCACATTCAGTTGATTATAAATTCATATTGTGGGAAGCAATGAAGGCATATTTAAGAGGTCAGATAATTGGTTACACTTCTAAAATTAAGAAGGAGTATTTGATAGAAATAGATCAATTGGAAAAAGAGATTACAAAATTAGAAAAAGAATCTCAAAGATATATGACTGAAGAAGAACGAAGACAACTTGTTAACAGGAAGTTACATTATTATACACTCCAGATATATCGAACAGAAAAAACAATTAAGAGATCTAAACAGAGATATTATAAACTAGGTGAAAGATCACATAAGGTTCTTGCTTGGCAGTTAAAAACAGACCAGACTTCTAAAACGATAAATGCAATTATAGCAACAGTAAATAAAATTACTTACAAACCTCTAGAAATTAATGAAACTTTTAGGGATTTGTATACCGAACTGTATCAATCAGAATCACAAAATGACCTCGGAAGAACAGAAGTGATTAGATATGCCTTTTACATTAAAAGAGGTCGAAGAAGCTCTGGGATCACTTCAAAGTAATAAATCCCCAGGAGAAGATGCTTTTCCGCCCGATTTTTTTTTAAAGAAGAGTTTAAGGTTTTACTAATTCCTCCATTTATGGAGTTAATACATCAAGTGGAAAGAACACATAAACTTCCAAAATCTTCTTCGACAGCTATCTTAATTGTATTGCCACAAAAAGGTAGAGATCTTTTAAGGTCAACATCTTATAGACCTATTTCTTTGTTAAATACTGACTATAAAATAATAGCAGGAAATTTGTCAAGAAGGTTATCGAAATACTGACCAAATTGAATACACATGGATCAAACAGGATTTATCAAAAACAGACAATCGGCAGATAATATAACCCGTTTACTTAGTATAATTCATTTGGCACAAAAGAGGGAGGAAATGAGTGTGCAGTTGCGTTAGATGCAGGAAAAGCATTTGATAGATTTGAATTGGATTTTTTTTTTATTTAGGTTATTGGAAAAATATAGATTAGGAGTATCCTTTATAAAATGGATTAAAACCTTAAATAATAATCCCAAAGCTAAAGTAGTGACAAATGTTAAAATTTCAACACGATTTCAGTTAACAAGATCAACTAGGAAAGGTTGTCCATTACCACCTTCTTTATTTGTGTTGGAGATAGAACCATTAGCTGAATTAATTAAAATGGACCCAGATATTAAGGATTTCAGAGTTAACCATAAGGAATATAAGATTAACTTATTTGCTGACGATTTTCTGCTTTATTTAACAAACCCATTCAACTCGCTGCGTAAATTATCTTCGAGATTGGAAGAATAATGGAAAATATCTGGCTACAAAATAAATTAGGATAAAAATGAAATGTTACCTCTTACTAAAGGAGATTATAGTCAATGTCGATTAATAACTCGATTTAGATGGTCGATAAATGGTATGACATATTTAAGTATAAGTTGTATAACATATTTAGGTATAAGGGTTGAAAATGATAAAAAAGAACATATGAATTAAATAATTTACCATTATTGAAAAAAAATCAAGAAGATCTTGATAAATGGATGATATTACCAATAACATTAGCAGGTAGAGTAAATGCCGTAAAAATGAATATATTTCCTAGATTAAAATACTTATTCCAAACAATACCAATACAACTACCCCACAAGTTTTTTCAAGAGTTAAATAAATATGTGAGGAAGTTCCTTTGGAAAGGTAAGACGTCAAGAATATCGTTTGAAAAATTGACATGGAAATTTATCTAGGAGGGTTACAACTTCCAAACTTTAAGAATTATTATAAAGCAAATCAACTTAGATTTATTGCATCTATTTTTGAAAAAGATAAACCGACATGAATTAGAATAGAACTGGATAAAATAGGAGAAAATACACCAGAAGATTTTATATATAAATAGGAATCTAAGTGGATACGGGAAAAGAAAGAATCCCCTATATTAAAACATTTGATTGATCTATGGAATAAAATAAATGTGATGATGAGGTAAGGAAACCATTAGCAGCAAAGAGACCATCAACTGAAAATAAACTTATTCCATTTACAATGGATAATCAACTTTTATACAACTGGTTTCAAATAGAGATTAGATATATAGGAGATTGTTTTGAAGGAGGTATATTAATGTCATTTGATCAATTATAGAATAAATACAAAATATCAACTGTGGGAGGAAGTGCTTGAGGAGAGAGAGATTGAGGGTGTGAGAGGAGGGAGGTCTGGATGGATGAGAGTGGCTGGGGGGGGAGTAGTGAGTGTACGGAGAAACAGAGGGAGGGAGAGTGAGGGGAAAGTTAGGGTTTGGCGAGGAAAGAATCGTGAGTGACGTGTCAGAAAGGGGTATCACTGAAAGAAGGGAAGGGCAAGAAGTGGAAGACAATGTAGAGAGAGGGGTAGAAATGGAGATGTTTGATTTTTGGAGGGAATCAATTTGGCTTCACTCTCGAGCTCTCTCTTTTTGTCTTCTATTCACTCTCTCGGGCGGATAAATTGCATTTACTGTACGAGAGGTTTAGAACCAGCAGCTCTTCCCCTACCGCAACATCCTGTTTATTCAGGCCCTCTGTGCATATATTTAGATATTGAAGTTTGCAGGAAACCAACACACGCTGAGCGGTGTTTGTGGTTTGACTCTCTTCACCCATTGGAACATAAGCTGGGTGTTTTCAGTATTTCAGAGAAGTATTGAAAGCGTGCGGCTACACTGACTTGGCCGGCATAAAGGCAGCAAAAAATAAAAATAGCAGTGACGTCAGCCCCGCAGACGGAGTTCTGGAGCTCTCTCCTAAACCCTCCATCGCCTTCTGCCTATCATTTTCTCTCTCTGCGTCCCCAACTTTCCCCTCACCTTCTCCCTATTTCTAACCCATGAATGCGTATGCGATCTTGATGTCAAGGACCCATTAGGAGGATAAGGGCAGATCGGAGGTGTCAGTGTTGCAGTTAAACAAAGGAGACTATGGATCCCTGAGGGAGTACCTGGCCAAAGTTAAATGGACGGATATCCTAGCAGAAAAGACAGTGGAACAGCAATAACTGGTATTCTTGGGAATAATGCACAAGGTGCCAAATCAGTTCATCCCCCGGAGAAGGAAGGATTCAAAGGGGGGAAAGGAGCTACAGTGGTTGACAAAGGAAGTCAGAGATTGCATAGCATTAAAAAAAATGGAAGTATGACAAAGCTAAGGTGAGTGTGAGGACAGAAGATTGGGAAGTTTTTAAGGAACAACACAACTTGACTAAAAAGGCAATACGGGGAGAAAATATGAGGTACGAACGCAAGCTAGCCAGGAATATAAAGGAAGATAGTAAACGCTTTTATAGGTATGTGAAGAGAAAGAAGATAGGTAAAAACAATGTTGGGCCCTTGAAGAATGATTTGGGTGAAATTGTTCTGGGAAACACAGAAATGGCAGAAGAATTTAATAAGAACTTTAGATCTGATTTCACTAGGGAAGACACAAGCAATCTTCCAGATGTATGGATGGTCCAAGGACATAGGGTAACAGAGGAAATGAAACAGATTGACATTAGGAAGGACACGGTGATGAGTAGACTGGTGGGACTGAGGGCTAACCCTAACCCTAGGTCCATATGGTCTGCATCCTAGGGTACCAATGGAGTTGGCTCTGGAATTTGCGGATGCATTGGTAATCATTTTCCAATGTTCCTTAGATTCAGGATCAGTTCCTGAGAATTGGAGAATGGCTAATGCTATCCCACTTTTTTAAGAAAGGAGGAAGGCAGAAAAGAGAGAACTATCGTCCTGTCAGCCTAACATCAGTAGTGGGGAAGATGCTAGAGTCCATTGTTAAAGATGAAATCGTGGCATATCTAGATAGCAGTGATAGGATTGGGCCGGGCCAGCATGGATTTACCAAGGGCAAATCATCCTTGACTAATCTTTTGGAGTTTTTTTGAGGATGTAAACAGGAAGTTGGACAAGAGAGATCCAGTGGATGTAGTTTACCTCGATTTTGAGAAGGCATTTGATAAGGTCCCACATATGTGAGTGTTGGGTAAAATCATGGCATTAGGGGGAAGTTATTGACATGGATAGAAAACTGGTTGGTAGATAGAAAGCAAAGGGTAACGGTGAAGGGCTGTGTCTCGGAATGGCAGGTAGTGACTAGTGGGGTGCCACAGTGCTCGGTATTGGGACCACAGCTGTTTACGATTAACATCAACTATTTACATGAAGGCATTGATAATAACATCAAAAAGTTTGCTGCTGATTCTAATCCGGGCAGCAGTGTGACATGTGATGAGGATGTTAGGACAATGCAGGGGGACTTGGAGTGAGTGGGCAAATACTTGGCAGATGATGTTTAATGTGAATAAGTGAGAGGTTATCCCCTTTGGGAGTAACAACAGGAAGGCAGATTATTATCTGAACGGTGTCGAGTTAGGTAAGGGAGAAATACAAAGAGATCTAGGAGTCCTTGTTCATCAGTCACTGAAGGTGAATGAGCAAGTGCAGCAGGCAATGCAGAGGCTAATGGAATGTTGGCCTTTATTACAAAGGGAATTGAGTACAACAGCAAGGAAATCTTTTTGTATTTGTACAGAGCCCTGGTGAGACCACAACTGGAGAATTGTGTACAGTTTTGGTCTCCAGGGTTAAGGAAGGACGTCCTGGCTGCAGAGGAAGTGCAGTGTAGATTCACAAGGTTTATTCCTGGGATGTCCGGACTGTCTTACGCAGAGGTTAGAGAGACAGGGCTTGTACACACTGGAATTAAGGAGATTGAGAGGGTATATGAATGCAACTTATAAGATTATTAAGGGATTGGACAAGATAGAGGCAGTAAATATGTTCCAGATGCAGGGAGAGTCCAGTACCAGAGGGGATGTTTTGAGAATAAGGGGTAGGTCATTTCGGGCAGAGTTAAGGAAAAACCTCTTCTCCCAGAGAGTTGTGAGGGTGTGGAATGCACTGCCTCAGAAGGCAGTGAAGGCCAGTTCTCCAGATGCTTTAATGAAGGAGCTAGATAGGTATCTCTATGGATAGGGGAATCGAGGGAGATGGGGAAAAGGCAGGGGCCGGTCATTGATAGTAGATGATCAGTCATGATCTCAGAATGGCGGTGCAGGCTCGAAGGGCCGAAAGGTCTATATCTGCACCTACTTTCTATTGCCTATTGTCTGTTGAATGCCTCTAACCTGCTTCAATTTCGCTGCTCTCTCATGATCTATCGTTTTTCCTCTACTCCCTCTCTTTCCTCAGCCTTTCTATCTCACTGCCCTCCTTACGACGCCTTTTCGTTCTGTCTCCCCACCATCTCTACCCCACCTTCTCCCTTCCCATTCTCTCCCGCACATAGTGAAAGTTCAAAGTTCACTGGGCGGAAATGAGACCGAGCCGTCTCAGCCGTTGCCGTGAATGGCGCCACTCACTGGAGAGTGGGGATTAGTTATTTCCACCACAGTAAGTAAGCCGGGAGGTGAAACTAAACGGGGGCTTCGCAGATGGGAGTGAGGGTAGTGGATAAAGTGGTGGTTGTGCGGAAGGAGATGTGTAGTGTTTGTGTCTGAATGAGAGAGAGAGAGAGAGAGAGAGAGAGAGAGAGAGAGAGAGAGAGAGAGAGAGAGAGAGAGAGAGAGAGAGAGAGAGAGAGAGAGAGAGAGAGAGAGTCTAGCCAAATGAATTTGCGCTGGGACTGTTTTGAAATCAACAGATCTATTTGATGGGAGAGTGCATGAGGAGCTTCAGTCTGTCTGTTCCCCGCCGAGTCTGTTTGATCAGACGGTTCGGTGGGATGTTTATTTTCCACCTGTCGTCTGGAATGTGCGATGGGCCGGTGTGAAAGGATGGGGCAAAGCAACATTGTTCTAACTCTGTTTCAAAGCTTCTTGAGCAAGAGTAATGTGTCATATATCCACGCCAGAGTGAAACACCCTCCAATCCATCCGACTTCATATATCGTGGTCAGTCACGAGGGCTGTGAAGGGGTGTTGAGTTTGCAGTCACTGGGATAAATGGTGAGAAACCAAACAACCGGCCGGTACATAAAGAGAATCTGAGAACAAAGAGATCGATATCCAGTTTAAAGTGCAGAATTAACAACAATGGTGTGGAGGGACCTTGACCATGTATCTGACACCGAGTGTATCATGGGATAGTGTGGAGGGAGATTCTTCCTGTGTCTTATCCCGGGAGTGTGTGATTAGACGGTGTGGAGGGAGATTCACCATGTGTCTGACACAGGGAGTGTATCATGTATCGTGGAAGGAGGTACATAGAAACATAGAACACTACAGCACTGTAAAGGACCTTCAGCCCTCCATGTTGTGCCGACCCATTTAATCCTTAAAAAATGGACTAAACCTTTAATGAGGTGACCAGAATTGAACACAATACTCTAAGTGCGATCTCACCAGAGTTTTGTAGAGTTGCAACATGACCTCTCTACTCTTGAACTCAATCCCCCTATGAATGAAGCCTAGCATCCCACAGGAAGGATGGGGAAGCAATGGAGTGGGTGTCCAGGAGATTTACCAGGATGTTGCCTGGATTGGAGAACAAGTCATATGAGGCAAGTTTAGTAGAGCTGGGATTTTTCTATTTGGAGCGTGGAAGAGTAAGTGGGGACTTGATAGAGGTCTACAAGATTATGAGAGGCATAGATCGGGTGTATAGTCAGTACCTGTTTCCCAAGGAACCAACAGAAAACACAACACTGCATATGTACAAAATTAATGAGGGAAGCTTAGGGGAGGCATCAGGGGTAAGTTGTTTACACATAGAGTTGTGAGTGCCTGGAATCAGTTGCCAGGGATGTTGGTGGAGGCTAAAGGATTATGGGTAGTTAAGAGCTTCTTGGACAGGCACATGGATAAAAGAAAAATGGAAGGTTACGGGGTAGTGTTGGTTTAGCACTTCTTAACTATCCTATCAACCTGTGCGGCGACCTTGAGGGATGTACGGATTTGAACCCGAAAGAACCTTTGTTCATCCACATTCTTAATTAACTGACCATTAATCCTGTACTCGGTCTTCTGGTTTGTCCTTCCAAAGTGTATCATCACACATTTGTCCGGATTGAACTCCATCTGCTATTTTTCTGCCCAAGTCTGCAGATGTCTATATCCTCTTGTAACTTTCGACAACCTGCAGCTCCATCCACAACTCCTCCAACCTTCATGTCATCCGCAAACTTACTCACTCATGCTTCCACCTCTACATCCAGGTCATTTATAAAAATCACAAATAGCTGTGTTCCCAGGACAGATCCCTGCGACACTCCACGTGTCAATGACCTCCAGGCAGAATGCTGTCCTTCCACAGCTACCCTCTACTTTCTTCCTTTAAGCCATTTTTTAAAACTCCAAACAGCCAAGTTTCCAATTATCCAATGTTTCAAGTCTTTCTGGATGGGTTTCTCGTGAGGGATTGTGTGATGGGACGTTCTGCAGGTAGTTTCACTCTGTGACTGACCCTAGGAGTGCATGATGGGACGTTGTGGAGGGAGCTTCTCAGTGTGAATAACCCCGAGAGTGTTTGATTGCGAGTCCCGTCCCGTCACGCACAAACCCCGTATCAGAGAGAGAAATAAGTTGCTTCCTCACATTCCGATCTCAAACCCACGAGGTCAGAATCAGTGTGTAGCTCCCTTCAGAATATCCCATCACACAACACCCGGGTGGATCTCGGAGTGAAGCTCTCTGCGCACAGTCCCATCACACTCTCCCATGATCAGACTCAGAGTGATGCTCCCCCCACATCATCCCCTCACCCAGTCCCGGGGTCAGACACAGAGTGAATCTGCCGCCTCACAGTCCCCTAACACAGCAACGGATTCAGAAAGAGAGCGAATATCCCTCTTCACTCTCTCTCTTCCCCTCTCAACAATCACCAGCACTTCATCGTTCCTGTAATCTCCAACAGCGTGTCTGTCTCAGAGATAATAAGTGTGTGTGAGACCAGAGGTAGAACTGTGGTAGGAGGGGGAGGAGAGAGAGGGCTGTGGAGGGGTGTTCAGTTTGCAGTCACGGGAGGACGAGGTAATAAACCACACGAAGGGCCTTTGCTCGCAGAGACGTAGAGAAGCTGACAACCGAGAGATCGATATCCGGTGCAAATGAGAAGAAATAATAACAAAGGTGTGCAAGGAGATTCACCATGTGCCTGAACAAGGGAGTGTGTAATGAGACTGTGGAGGGAACTTCCCCATGTGTTTCACCCCGGGAGTATGTGTTGAGACAGTAAAGAGAGAGAGGTCCAATGCATGTCTGGCCACGGAGTGTGTAATGGGACGCTTCACAGGGAGCTGCACTCTGTGTCTCACCGTGGGGCTTTGTAATAGGACCCAATAGAGGGTGCTTCACTCTGTGTCTGACGACGGGAGTGTGTGATGGGACGTTGTGGAGGGAGTTTGTGTCTGACCCCGGGAGTGTGTGATGGGACAGTAAGGAGAGAGGTCCAATGCATGTCTGGCCACGCAGTGTGTAATGGGACGCTTCACCGGGAGCTGCACTCTGTGTCTCACCGTGGGGCTTTGTAATAGGACCCAATAGAAGTCTATGTCTTCACTCCATAACTCCCCTCTCACCAATCACCGGTTTTTCAGGGTTCCTGTAGTCTCCAACAGTGTGTCTGTCTCAGCGATACTAAATGTGTGTGAGACCAGAGGTAGAACAGAGGAGGGAGGGGGAGTATAGAGAGTGCTGTGGACAGGTGGTGAGTTTGCAATCACTGGGACACTGGGAGGAAATGGTGTGAAACCACACGACCGGACTCTATGCACAGAGACGTAGAGAAACTGAGAACCGAGAGATCGATATCAGGTCAGACACAGACAGAATCTGCCGCCTCACAGTCCGCAAATACTGTAACGGATTCAGAAAGCGAGAGAACCTCACTCTTCACTCTCTCTCCCCCTCTCACCAATCACAAGCACTTCATCGTTCCTGTAATCTCCAACAGCGTGTCTGTCTCAGAGATAATATGTGTGTGTGAGACCAGAGGTAGAACTGAGGAGGGAGGGGGAGGGGAGAGAGGGCTGTGGAGGGGTGTTCAGTTTGCAGTCACTGGGAGGACGAGGTAATAAACCACACGACGGGCCTTTGCTCTCAGAGACGTAGAGGAGCTGACAAACAAGAGATCGATATCCGGTGCAAATGAGAAGAAATAAAACCGACGGTGTGGATGGAGATTCTCTCTGTGTCTGACTCCAGGAGTGTGTGATGGGACGGTGTGCAAGGAGATTCACTCTGTGTCTGACCCCGGGAGTGTGTGATGGGACGGTGTGGAGGGAGATTCACCCTGTGGCTGACCCCGGGAGTGTGTGATGCGACTGTGTGGAGGGAGATTCACTTTGTGACTGACACCGGGAGTGTGTGATGGGACGCTGTGGAGGGAGAATCAATCTGTGACTGAGCCCGAGAGAATGTGGTAGGACGGTGTGGACGGAGCTTATCTGCATGTCTGACCCCCGATATATGAAATCGGATGGAGTGGAGGGTGCTTCACTCTGGTGTGGATATATTACACATTACTCTTGCTCTTTTGTATTCATTTCAAGAAGCTTTGAAACCGAGTTAGAACAATGTTGCTTCACCCCATCCTTTCACACCGGCACATCACACATTCCAGGCGTCAGGTGTAAAGTAAACATCCCTCCGAACCGTCTGATCAAACAGACTCGGCGCGTTAGAGACAGAGTGAAGCTCCTCATGCACTCTACCATCAAATAATCCTGTTGATTTCAAAACACAGTCCCAGCGCATACTCATTTGGCTAGACACTCTCTCTCTCTCTCTCTCTCTTCTCTCTCTCTCTCTCTCTCTCTCTCTCTCTCTCTCTCTCTCTCTCTCTCTCTCTCCCACTCTCCATCTCTCTCTCTCTCTCTCTCTCTCTCTCTCTCTCTCTCTCTCTCTCTCTCTCTCTCTCTCTCTCTCTCCATCTCTCTCCATCTATTTCTCTCTCTCTCATCCAGACACAGACACAGCCGAGACTACAAATCTCCTCCCGCACCGCCACCACTTTATCCACTACCCTCACCCCCATTTCCGAAGCCCCCATTTCTTTTCACCTCGCCGCTTACTTCCTGTGGAGGAAATAATTAATCCCCACTGTCCAGTGAGCGGTGCCATTCACGGAAACTGACGGACAACAGAGAGACATACACGATTATCCAGCTCGTAAATCCCAACTCACCGTCTCCATGAGAGGTAAGTGAGGCAGGGACAGAGGGAGGGAAGTTCAATCTATTTCTAAACCCGGGAGTGTGCGATGCGGGGTTGTGGAGAGAGATTCACTCTGTCTATGACCCCGGGAGTGTGTGATTGGACAGTGTGGATGGAGATTCCCTCTGTGTCTGACCCCGGGAGTGTGTGATGGGACGGTGTGGAGGGAGATTCACTCTGTGTCTGACCCCGGGAGTGTGTGATGGGACGGTGTGGAGGGAGATTCACTCTGTGTCTGACCCCGGGAGTGTGTGATGGGACGGTGTGGAGGGAGATTCACTCTGTGTTTGACCCCGGGAGTGTGTGATGGGACGGTGTGGAGGGAGTTTCACTCTGTGTCTGACCCCGGGAGTGTGTGATGGGACGGTGTGGAGGGAGATTCACTCTGTGTGTGACCCCGGGAGTATGTGAATGTGACGGTGTGGGGGATGCCTCACCCTGTTTCTGACTCTCTCTGTCATGCCCACAGAAGACCCTGACGTATCGTATGTGAAACTTAATTTCAAGACCTTCTCGGTTCACCGGGTCCGGACGAATGGAGGTCAGTTTCACTTTGTTCGTTTGACTCTGTTCAGCTGATGTGTCTCTTCCTGTCGAAAAATCTCATCGCAAGCACACCGTTAACCCTAATTATTCCCTGCCAGACAATGTCAGAGGCAACTCGTGCGAGACTGGATGAGAATCGAGCAGTCGGTGCAGAGAACGCCATGAGATTTTTTGTGTGTTGGGAGTACCGTGAGACGGGTTTAATCTGGGGGCACTGAGGAGGGAGTGCTGTGTGGTGAGGTGGGGGGGGTGCGAGAGCAGGGATTGCTGTGGCATGGTCGGTGAACAGGAAACACCTTGGGGAGACTGACAAGGAGGGAAGAGAGTGGTAAAAGGCAGTGAGGACCCCTAACTCTAAAAATAATGTTGAGTTATGTGGAAATTGTGTTCCAATAATTTGTTCCAGTAAAACTCTTAAATTTGTCCAAAAAGTTTGAATTTTAGAACAAGATCAAGTAAAATGTAAAAAAAAAAGTACCAATTTCTTGGTTACATCGGAAACACTGTTCAGATAAATTTGGGTTTAATTATTTTTTTTTGTGGCGTAATATACAATTGTTGTAAAAAATTATATTGCACTAATCTTAACCGGACCTTTGTTGTATTTGTCATACTATCAAGACACAGTCTTGAACAATTTGTTTCTTCCATTTTAATATTCAAGTCAGTTTCCCATTTTTGTCTTGACTTATGAATTCCTTGTTTAATTGCCTGGTTTTGAACCAAACTATAAGTTCAAGAAATAATTGTTTAACTTTTCATTTTTGAATTAATGTTTTTATTTCATTAGATTTCGGCAATAACATTGTTTGACACGATTTTTCTCTTAAATAAGCCCTTAATTGGAAATAACAAAAAAAATGTGTTGGTTGATATTTTGAATTTATTCTATAATTGATCAAATGACATTAATATACCTCCTTCAAAACAATCTCATATATCTGCTCTCTATTTGAAACCAGTTGTATAAAAGTTGATTATCCATTGTAAAAGGAATAAGTTTATTTTGAATTAAAGGTCTCTTTGCTGATAAAGATTTCCTTATCTCATCATCACATTTATTTTATTCCATAAATCAATCAAATATTTTAATATAGGGGATTCTTTCTTTTCCCGTATCCATTTAGATTTCTATTTATAAATAAAATCTTCTGGTGTATTTTCTCCTATTTTATCCAGTTCTATTCTAATCCATGCTGGTTTATCTTTGTCAAAAAAGAGGCAATAAATCTAAATTGATTTGCTTTATAATAATTCTTAAAGTTTGGAAGTTGTAACCCTCCTAGATAAATTTCCATGTCAATTTTTCCACTGATGTTCTTGACATCTTACCTTTCCAAAGGAACTTCCTCACACATTTATTTAACTCTTGAAAAAACTTGTGGGGTAGTTGTATTGGTAGTGTTTGGAATAAGTATTGTAATCTAGGGAATATATTCATTTTACGGCATTTACTCTACCTACTAATTTTATTGGTAATATCATCCATTTATCAAAATCTTCTTGATTTTTTTCAATAATGGTAAATAATTTAATTCATATAAGTTCTTTATGTCATTATCAACACATACCTAAATATGTTATACCAGTTATCTGCCATTTAAATTGAGTTAATAATCGACATTGACTATAGTCTCCTTTAGTAAGAGGTAGAATTTCACTTTTAGCCTAATTTATTTTGTAGCCTGATATTTTCCATATTCTTCCAATCTGGAAGATAATTTACGCAGCGAATTGAATGGGTTTGTTAAATAATGCAGAACATCGTCAGCAAATACGTTAATCTTGTATTCCTTATGTTTAACTCTGAAATCCTTAATATCTGTGTCCATTTTGATTAATTCAGCTAATGGTTCTATCTCCAACACAAATAGAGCAGGTGATAATGGGCAACCGTTCCTAGTTGATCTTGTTAAATGAAATCGTGTTGAAACTTTAACATTTGTCACTACTTTAGCTTTGGGATTATTATTTAAGGTTTTAATCCATTTTATAAAGGATACTCCTAATCTATATTTTTCCAAACCCTAAATGAAAAAAAAATCCAATTGCAATTTATCAAATGCTTTTCCTGCATCTAACGCAACTGCACACTCATTTCCTCCTTCTTTTGTGGCAAATGAATTAAACTAAGTAAACGGGTTACATTTTCTGCCGATTGTCTGTTTTTGATAAATCCTGTTTGATCCATGTGTTTTAAATTTGCTAAGAATTTAGATAATCGTCTAGATAAATTTTCAGCTATTATTTTATAGTCAGTGTTTAACAAATAAATAGGTCTATAATATGTTGACTTTAAAAGATCACTGTCTTTCTGTGGCAATACTATTAAGATAGCTGTCGAAGAAGATTCTGGAAATTTATGTGTTCTTTCCGCTTGCTATATTAATACCATAAAAGGAGGAATTAATAATTCTTTAAACTGTTTTTTTAATTCGGGCGGAAAACCTTCTTCTCCTGGGATTTATTACTTTGAAGTGATCCCAGAGCTTCTTCGACCTCACTTAATGTGAAAGCCATATCTAATCCCTTCTGTTCTTCCGAGGTCAATTTTGGAAGAGATATTTGTGATAAAGATCTTTCTATCTTGACATTATCATTTTGTGATTCTGATTGATATAGTTCGGAATAAAAATTCCTAAATGTTTCATTAAATTCTAAAGGTTTGCAAGCAATTTTATTTACTGTTGTTTTAATTGCATTTATCGTTTTAGAAGTCTGGTCTGTTTTTAACTGCCAAGCAAGAACCTTATGTGATCTTTCACCTAGTTCATAATATCTCTGTTTAGATCTCATAATTGTTTTTTCTGTTCGATATATCTGGAGTGTATTATAATATAACTTCTTGTTAACAAGTTGTCTTCGTTTTTCTTCAGTCATATATCTTTGAGATTCTTTTTCTAATTTTGTAATCTCTTTTTCCAATTGATCAATTCCTTTCAAATATTCCTTCTTAATTTTAGAAGTGCAACTTATTATCTGGCTTAAATATGCCTTCATTGCTTCCCACGATATGAATTTATAATCAACTGAATGTGAAATTGCATCTAAAAGAACCGAATCTGCTTTTTCATAAAATCACATAAATCTAGATGATTTAATCATTTTAAATTAAATCTCCATCTATAAATTGATTCCCTTTTATCTATTATTATCATTGTCATTATCAAAGGAGAATGATCTGACAATATTCTCGCTTTATATTGCATATTTTTCACAGTCTTGAATATTCGTTGTTGATAGGAAAAAATCTATCCTTGAATAAGTTTTATGTCTATTTGAATAAAATGAATAATCTCTTTCTTTTGGGTTAATTCTTCTCCATATATCAATTAAATTTAAATCTTTCATCAACGATAAAGTTAATTTTGCTACTTTTGCTTTTGTAACAACCTTTGTTGATCTATCTAAAACTGGATCTAGACGAAAGTTAAAATCTCCACCGAATCATATTTTGTCATGTGCGTCAGCCAAATTCAAAAAGAAGTCTTGTAAACATTTTACATCATTTTCATTCGGTGCATTAATATTCATGAGTACATAGTTCTGAAAAAAATTGACAATGTACAATTACATATCTGCCCGCCGAATCAACTAATACATTTTTGTATTTTAATTGGTAATGTTTTATTAACCAAAATTGCAACTCCTCTCGCCTTTGAGTTAAATGAAGCCGCAATAACATTTCCAACCCAATCTCTTTTTAATTTCTGATGTTCTATCTCTGTTAAGTGTGTTTCTTGTAAAATAAAGCTATATCTATTTTCATTTTCTTAATATATGTTAAAATTATTTTTCTTTTCACTGGTGCAATAAGCACATCAACATTAAATCTTTAAAAATTCAGTAAATTAGTCATTGTTGTTAATTGGGTTACTCCAATCTATAATAATACCTAATGTTTCAACTTAAGTGGTACCTTCGAGCGTATTTTTAAAATTCTCCTTGTTTCTATGTGTGCCCCCACTGATCATCCAGGCAAAGAAAGAAAGATAGAAGATAAATAGATTATCAAAAAAAAAACAATATACCCCCCACTTCTAATTTTGTGGATTAAAAAAAAGCATAACATTACCCCCCTCTGTTGTACGGGTCATGGCAATCGCCATGATTACCACGAGAATCCCGTAGCAATCGATCCGAATCTCCCCCAGCTCCTCCGCACCATAGAAATGGATATATATGAAGAATAAAATAATAACACTACTCTCAATTGATGTTTCTCAAATGTTTTACCTTTCCCCCCTGTATCTTATAATTTAAATAAATTTAAATATTCTTCGGTAGTTAAATATCCATCAATTCCATTCACTTTTCCTGTATCATCTTTATTCGGTTTCGCTTTGAAACCTTTGGAGTTAGCGAATATTTGGGAGTTTTTTTGCCAACTCTTCCACGTCTTGATAATCGGTAAAAATCTTCATTTTCCATCCTCCAAAAAATTATCAGTGTTGCCGAATGAGGCATCATGAATTTATAACCCTTTTCCCATAAAACATTTTCCGCTGGGTTAAATTGCTTCTTTCTCTTCAAAAGGCTATAACTTATATCAGGACAGAAAAGAACTGCTTTCCCTTTTAGCGTCAATGGCCCGTTTCTCTTTCTGGCACATTGGGCAGCCGCCTTCAGGATCTTTTCTTTATCTTGGTATTTTAAGCATGTTCTCAAAATTGATCGTGGACTTTGATCGACTTGAAGTTTTGATCTTAAGGCTCGATGAGCCCTTTCAATTTCAATTAACTGAGATCCTTCTTCCATTTCCAAGTTTTCCGTAATCCATTTTTGAAAAAAAATATTAGATCTTCTTCTTCTATATTTTTTTAAGTCCAACAATCTTAATATTGTTTCGTCTGCTATATTTTTCAAGCATATCGACTTTATCCAATAACTGTTTTTTTCTGATGTCCAGGGAGAAATATTATCTTCCATTTTGTTCATTCTTTCAACAATTTCTTCCGTTGTTACTTCCAAGTCTGTAATTCTCTTATCCATTTTGTCCTCCCTTTTTATAATTTTGTCAAACATAATCTTCATTTATTTCATTTTTATTGCTTTTAATACGTTTAATTTTCCTAATTCACGCATTATTTGCTTGAAAGATTTTTCTATATTTCCATAAAAAATTTACTTCCAACTTCGTCTGATTTATCCAGAGAATCTGAATGTACCACAGATTCACTTTAATTTCCGGTTTCAATCGTATCTGGGATTTGCAGTTCAAGTTGCTCGTGTTTGCGCATGCTGCGACTTTCACGTTTGTGCAATGCTTGTTGGTCTTTTTCTTTAGAAATGGTTGATATTGCCTCAGTTTCCTGTTCTGTATCGCCGGAGGTAAAATGTACTTGAGCACGCTGTTCTTTTGTAGCGGCGGGCCTTGATTCTGTTCTAACTTGCGTTGTCTTCAAGGTGATAGTTTTCTTCGTCTTCTGTTTTTGAGACATGGTTTGAAACAATCCGGAGAAGTTTATAAGCAACTTTTAAAAAGTATTCACTAAACTTTCTTCACTTAAACATTAGTTTACTGATTTTTTACGGGAGAGCTGGATTCCCACGTCTTGACCCTACGTCATCACGTGACGTCCCCGATCCAGCTCGGCTTTGAGGGATCCTACTCCCTCGGTGCCCTGAGGGAAGTGCAGAGTGTCGTGAACAAATCTCAGCATATCCGGGGTATCAGCCTCTCCTCCACGGACTCGCTCTGCACTTCCCGCTAAAGCAAACAGCCAGCCTGGATAATTCTCTTACACCCCATCAACTCCTATCGGTGGAAGATGCGAAAGCACATTTCACCAGGCTCAAAGACAGGTTCTACCCCGCTGTTATCAGACATTTGAACAGTCCACTATTCCGTTAAGATGTATTCTTGACCTCAAAGTTTAACTCACCGTCGCCCTTACCCCTTATAGATTGCCTGAACTGCACTTTCAGCATTCTGTGATTGGTTTACCCTGTTCTACTCTCGTGATGTGATCGAGGTCTATGGCATTCCACTGGGACTCTCCTGTCTGTGACGTATCTATCGGGGTTGTGAGGAGGGAGGACAGTGGGCGAGACGGTGAGGAGGGGGCTCATTATAAAACTTAAACCTCTCTCTCACTTTTCTAATCTTACTCTCTTCATTCCTTTCCATTGTTTCCCCTCCCTCCCCTTCACTCTACTCCCTCTAGCCTCTCTCCCTTCCTCTATCACCCTGTCCCTCTCTCAAAATCGTTCCCCATTGTCTCTCATCATCTTATACACCTCTATCAGGTTATCTTTCATCATCCTTCGCGGCAAGGAGAAAAGGGAGAGTTCCCTCAATTTGTTTTCATAAGATATTAACCCCAGTCTAGGCAACTTCCGATATACTTCCTACAGTGAGGCGACCAGAACTGAGCACAGTCCTCCAAGTGGAGTCCGACCAGGGTCCCATGAGGCTAAAACATTACCTCTCTGCTCCTAAATTCAATTCCACGGTTTTTGAAGGCCAATACATCGTATGCCCTCTTAACCAGAGAGTCATCCTGGCAGCTGCTTTGAGCTTCCTACGGACTCGGACCACAAAATCCCTGATCCTCCACACTGCCAAGAGTCTTGCCTTTAATATTAGATTCTGCCATAATATTTGACCTATCAGAATGAACCAGTTCACTCTTATCTGGGTTGAACTCCATCTGCTAGTTTTCAGCCCTGGTTTGTATTCTGTCAATGTCCCGCTGTAACTTCTGACAGCCCGCCACTCTATCCACAACGCCTTCAAACTTTGTGTCATCAGCAATCTTAATAACCCATCCCTTCATTTCCTCACCCAGGTCATTTATAAATATCAGGAAGAGTGAAGGTCCCAGAACAGATCCCTGAGGCACACCACTGATCTACGACCTCCATGCAGAATATGACCCGTTTACAGTCACGATTAACAACCACTTCTATGGGTAAACCAGTTCTGGATCCACAAAGTAAGTCCCCTTGGATCCCATGCCTCCTTAGTTTCTCAATAAGCCTTGAATGCGGTACTTTAACACATGCCTTGCTGAAATACATATATACTACATCTACTGCTCATCCTTCATCAATGGAAGTGAGGAAATGAGGATTAAGAAATGTTTTGCCATGTTTTTGGAGTTACATTGTAGACCGGTGAACAGTCTGCTGGATTAGAAGGAACAGATCTTCGGAGATATCGCAGTCTGTTCGAACCATAGAACCAAAGGACATTACAGCAGAAATACAGGCCTTTAGGCTCTTCCTGGCTCTGCCGAAACGATTTTCTGCCTAGTCCCACTGACCTGCGCCTGGACCGTATCCCTGCATACCCCTCACATCCATGTACTTGTCCAGGTTTATCTTAAATATTCAAAGTGAGCCGGCATTTACCACTTCATCTGGCAGCTCATTCCATACTTCCACCACTCTCGGTGTGAAGAAGTCCCCCCTCACCCAATGTTCCCTTTAAACTTTTCCCCCTTCACCCTTAACCCATGTCCTCTATTTTTTTTTTTGCTCTCCCATAGCCTCTGTGTAAATAGCCTGCTCGCATTCACTCTGCCGATACTATCATAACTTTATATACCTCTATCAAATCTCCCCTCATTCTGCCACCCTCCAGGGAATAAAGTCCTAATCTATTCAACCTTTCTCTGTACCTCAGTTTCTCAAGCCCCGGCAACATCCTTGTCAACCTTCTCTGCGCTCTGTCAACCTTAGTAATTTGTTTCCATTACGTTGGTGACCAAAGCTGTATACAATAATCCAAATTCGGCCTCGCCGGTGCCTTATACAACCTCCCCACAACATTCCAACTCTTATACTCAATACTTTGATTTGTGTATGCCAATGTACCAAAACTCTACATGTGAATCAACTTTTACGGAATGTTTTGTCTGTATTCCCAGATCCCTCTGTTGGACTGCACTCCTCAGTGCCCTATGATTCACCCTGTATGTTCTCCCTTGGTTTCTCCTTCCAAAGTGCAATACCTTGTCTGTATTAGGGTCACCTCCAATTTTCCCATTTGGACCCAGCACTGATCCCTATGGCACATCACTTGTCACAGGCCTCCACTCAGAGAAGCGACCCCCCACTACAACTCTCTTGCTTCTCCACAGTATCTAATGCAATTTACCACCTCATCATGTGTACCTAGCGACTGAACCTTCGTAACTTATCTCCCATGCAGGACATTGTCAAAGGCTTTACTGAAGTCTATGCAGATAATATCCACTTTCCTGGTAACCTCCTCGAAAAACACGAATAGATTTGTTAAAGATGCCTTACCACAAACAAAGCCACGCTGACTCTGCCTAATAATTATCTGTCTATTCGAATACTTGTAGATCCTACTTATTAGTAGTCCTTTCTATAATTTACCTACTGCAGACGTCAGCCCTACCGGCCAATAACTTCCTGGATTACTTTTAGAGCCTTTTTAAACAACGTAACAACGTCAGCTCTCCTCCAATTCTCCGGCACCTCACCCGTGGATACCGACATTTTAAATATGTCTGCCAGGGCCCCTGCAATTTCAACACCAGTCTCCTTCAAGGTCCGAGGGAAAAACCTGTCAGGTCATGCGCATTTATCTACTCTGATTTGCCTCAAGATAGCAAGGACCCTCACCTATTCATTCTGTGTCGGATCCATAACCTCACTACTTGTTTCCCTTATGTGCATTGATTACATGTCAGTTTCCTTATTAAAGACAGACTGAAAAAAAATAACATTTAAAATCTCCCCCATTTATTTTGGTTCCATAAGTAGCCGACAAATATGATCTTTTAGAGGACCGATTTTTATCCCTTACTATACTTTTGCTCTTAATACACCTGCAGAAGTACTTTGGATTTTCTTTCAGATTGACTACCAAAGCAACCTCGTGTCTTTTAGCCCTCCTGTTTTCTTTCTTAAAGATTGTTTTGCTTTCTTGTACTCGTCAAGCACCTTACTTGCTTATTGTTTCCTCTACATGACTTATATCTCTCACTTCTTCTTTATCAGAGTTCCAATATCCCGTGAGAACTAGTCTTCCTTATTCATATTGACTTTGACTTTATTCCTGACAGAAACATACAAACTGAAAATTTCTCCTTTGAAGGCCACGCACTTACCAATCACATTCTTGCCAGAGATCAGCTTGTCCCGATCAAGTGAGATACATTCTTATTTCTTCAAATATGGCCTTTTTTCAGTTTAGAACTTCAACCCGAGGACCAGATCTATCTTTATACTTGATCAAGTTGATACGAATACATGATCGGTAATCTGCAGTTTCTTGCAGCCAAATAACTACATAACCATATGACAATCACAGCAGGGATACAGACCATCTCGGCCCTTCTACTCCGTGCCGAACGCTTACATTTACCTCGTCCCACCGACCTGCATTCAGCCCATTACCCTCCATTCCTTTCCTGTCCATATACCTATCCAATTATACTTTCAATGACAATACGGAACCTGCCTCTACCACTTCGACTGGAAGCCCGTTCCACATGGCTGCTGCTCTCTGAGTAAAGAGGTTCCTCCTCGTGTTACCCCTAAACATTTCCCCCTAAAACTGAACTCATGAACTCTTGTTTGAATCTCCCCTACTCTCACTGGAAAAAAACGCCTATACACGACATCATCTGTCACCCACAGAATTTTAAATATCTCCATCAAGTCTCTCCTCAACCTTCTACACTCCAATTAATAAAGTTCTAACCTGTTCAACCTTTCTCTGTAACTTAGATGCTGAAACCCAACTAACATTCTAGTAAATCTCCTCTGTACTCTTTCTACTTTGTTGACAACTTTCCGATAATTCGGTGACCAGAACTGTTCACAATACTCCATATTCGGTCTCGCCCATGCCTTGTACAATTTTAACATTAAATCCTAACTCCAACACTCAATACTCCGATTTATAAAGGCCAGCATACTAAAAGCTTTCTTCAACACCCGATAAACACGAGATTCCACCTTCAGGGAACTATGCACCATTATTCCTAGATCACTCTGTTTTACTGCTTTCCTCAATGTCCTACCATTTACCATGTATGTCCTATTTGCATTTTTCCTACCAAAATGCAGCCGCTCACACTTATCAGCATTAAACTGCATCTGCCATCTTTCAGCCCACTATTCTAACTGGCCGAAATCTCTCTGCATCCCATCATCCAGATCATTAAAGTATATGACAAACCACATAACCATTCCAGAAACTAGTGGTATGAGTCACAAGGCTCCTGTAACTTTTCCCTGTAAGTTGAGGAGTAATAACCGTTGCTGAACCTGGTGGTCCGAGTACTGAAGCTCCTGTACCTCATCCCTGATGGCTGAGTGGTAATAACTGTTGCTGAACCTGGTGGCGTGGTTCCTGAGGCGCCTGTACCTCTTTCCAGATGGTTGAGGGATAGAAGCTGTTCCTAAACCTGGTCGTGTGGATTCTGAATCTCCTGCAACCCCTTCCTTTTGGTTGAGAGGAAATAACTCTTACACAACCTGGTAGTGAATGTCCTGAGGTTCCCGAACCTTCTTCCTGGCATTTGCGGGTTAATAACTGTTCTTGTATCTATAGGAAAGCGCGATGTGTTTCCTGTACCTTCTACCCGACGTTTGAGTGGTAATAGCTGTTTCTGAACCCGGTGTGTGAATTCCGAGGCCACTGTACCTCCTTCCTGATTGTCGAGGTATAATAAATTTTCCTGAACCTTGTACTATGAGTCCTGCGGCTCGGGGACATACCTCCCAACACTTGAAGGGAAATAACATTCACGCATAATGTACACACACACACACACACACACACACACACACACACACACACACACACACACACACACCATCTCCGTGAAACGCTGGAAAGCCAAAATGTTGGGTATTGGTAAGTGGGGAGAACAGAGGAGGGGGAGGGTTTCGTACTTTTTTTCTGATTCTAGAAGCTTGTGCTGCGATGGTGCGGGGTGTCTGACCCCGGGAATGTGATGGTATAATATTTAGGGAGCTTCGCTGGTTATCTGACCCTGGAATTGTGTGATAGGGCACTGTGCACGGAGCTTCACTCTGAGTAGGACCCCGGAGTGTGTGTTGGGACAGTGTGGAGGGAGGTGCAGTCTGTCCCTGACCATGGGAGTGTGTGCTGGATCGTTGAGGAGGGAGGGTTACTCAGTGTATGTTTCCAGGAGTGTGTGATGGGATTGTATGTACCGATTATCGCTCTGTCTCTGACTCCTGGTCATGCATCAGTGGATTTCTGTGTTTAAACAGACTCCAGTTAGAGATAGAGTAAGAAATGGCGCCTCACATGTTCTGTTGCAACGGCTGCAATCTACACACCCTTTCTGTGCCCTCGACTCTCCTCCTCATCTTTCCTCTTTTCTCAGCACGCCATTCCTTCTCTATGATACTTAAGTGGGTGAGAGAGCAGCATAAATGTACAACTGAAATCGATATGTATTGCAAGGTGATTGTACAAAGTGTGGTCAGGGATTTAGCTAATAAATTAAAGGACAGGACCACCACCCGCCCCAGTGTGTCCAGGCATAGGAAGTCCATATAGTTTTGCACGTGGCTCAAGTGCTGGTAGAGGTGGGAGGTCTAAAATAATTTGAATTATTGTATTTTTTCCAAGGAAGGTGTGATCTGCACAGAAGAGATGGAAGATTCAGAATTCGAGAGCAGACAACGGAATCGATATGGAGACAGATGTTCAGAAGACAGAAAAATGTATTTAATCAGAAAACGTCCTTAATCAGTACGTAGACGTCCCGAGAGCGAGAGAGAGAAAGCGAGAGAGAGAGAGAGAGAGAGAGACCCCTCCCTCTGTGTTCAGAGTGATGTGTGATGAGGAAGCGGGATATTGCTGTCTGTTGTCACACTTCCCGCTTTCCACCGGATATCCGGATATTGATCTCTTGGTTCTGAATCTCTCCACAGCTCTGTGTGGACATCACTCACTCTAGTGTCCGCTGTATCACCACCCATATACTCCCATCCGGCCTCTGCCCACCACGCCGCATCCGTACACACACACACTGTTGTGGGATAGATAGAGTTGACTTGGATAGGCTTTTTCGATTCAGAGTAGGTGAGATTTAAACAAAAGTATGTGAATAGACAGTTATGGGGCAAAAGTTTAGGCTAACACAAGAATGATTTTATATACTCAGAGACTGGTCGCTTGCAGAACGAGCTTCCAGTAGACGTGGTAGAGGCAGGTTCGGTATTATCACTTAAAGTAAAATTGGATAGGTATACGGACAGGAAAGGGCTGGAGGGTTATGGGCTGAGTGCAGGCCAGTGGGATTAGGTGAGAGTAAACGTTCGGCACGGACTAGAAGGGCCGAGATGGCCTGTTTCTGTGCTGTCATTGTTTTCTTGTTATATTTGGTTATATAGTATAAGAGAGAGAGATGAGGTCTAGAATTACACCTCGCCCCTCCACTCGATATCTATTACCAGGATCTGAGACTCTCCACATCTCTGTATGCAGAGACAAGTCGTGTGGTTAAGCAAAACTTGCTTCAGTATCTGTAAATTTAACACCCTTTCTCTCGCCTCTTCTCGTCACTATTCGTGCTCCCCCGCAGTACACAGTCAGGTCACACACACACACACACACACACACACACACACATACCATCTCCGAGAAGCACACTCAATTCCTGTCTGTGGAAACGCAGAAATGCTGGGTATTGGAGAGTGGGAAGGACGGTGGAGGGAGAGCGTTGATCACTTTTTTTGACTCCAGTAGAGTGTGCTGCGATAGTGGGGGAGCTACTTCATGTATTTGACCCGGGAGAGCGATGGGATGTAATTTAGTGAGCTTAGCTGGTTAGGACCGAGTGGAGGAATCTTCCCTCAGTGGCTCATCCCACGATTGTGTGATGGGACGAGTCGAAGGGAGCTGCCCTCTGTGTCTGACCCTGTGATTGTGTGTGTGTGTGTGTGTGTGTGTGCGTGTGCGTGTGTGTGTGTGAGTGTGTGTGTGTGCGTGCGTGTGCGTGTGTGTGTGTGTGTGTGTGTGTGTGTGTGTGTGTGTGTGTGTGTGTGGGATAGTTGCTGACAGCAGTTTGGTGTCTCTGTTTAATGTTCTGTGGCTCAGAAGGGAATGTGACGGAGAGCAGAGGCGAGCTGTCCTGACAGGGGATTCGTTAATATGGGTATCAAACGGAGGCTCTTTGGAAGAGAACGACAGTCCTCGATGGTATGTTGCCAGGACCAAAGTTTTGGTTTGCGTAGTTTTCATGGAAACAGAAAACCTACAACACAATACAAGAACTTCGGCACATAAATTTGTGCCGAACACGTCCCTAACTTGGAAATTACTAGGCTTACCTAGAGCCCTCTATTTTACTAAGCTCCATGTACCAATCTAAAAGTGTCTTAAAAAAATCCTAAAGTAGCCGTCTCCACCATAGTTGCCGGCAGCCCATTCCACTAACTCACCACTCTGTCAGTAAAGAGCTTACCGCTGACATCTCCTCTGTACCTACTTCCAAGCACCTTAAAACTGTGCCTACTCCTGATAGTCATTTCAGCCGTAGGAAAAGGTCTCTGACTGTCCACACGATCAGTGCCTCTCATCATCTTATACATCTCTATCAGGTCACTTCTCGTCCTCCGTCTCTCCCAGGAGGAAGGGCCAAGTTCAGTCAACCTATTCTCATACGGCATGCTCCCCAATACCGGTAACATCACAAATGTCCTCTGCAATCTTTCTATGGCTTCCAAATCCTCTCCTCAGTGAGCCGACAACAACTGAACACAGTCTGCAAGTGGGGTGTGACCAGGTGCAACATTACATCTCGGCTTCTAAATTCAGTTCCACGATTGATGAAAGCCTATACACCATGTCCCTTCTTAACAACGTAGTCAACCCGTGCAGCTGCTTTGAACGTCCTCTGGACTCGAACCCCAAGATCCCTCTGTTCCTCCACACTGACAGGAGTCTTACCATCAATGCAATATTTTGCCATCATATTTGACCTGCCAAAATGAACCACTTTATACTTATCCGGGTTGATCTCCATCTGCTGTTTCTCAGCCCAGTTTTGCATCTGATCAATGACTCGCTGAAAACACTTACAGCTCTCTACAATATCTATGACACCACTAATTTTCATGTTAGCAGCAATAGTACAAACACATCCTTCCACTTCCTCATCCAGGTCACATAAAAATATCGAAGAGTAAGGGCCCCAGAACAGATCCCCGTGGCACACCACTGATGACTGACCTCCATTCAGAATATGACACGTTCTCAACTACTTTTTAACTTCTGTGGGCAAGCCAGTTCTAGATGCACAAAACAATGTCCCCTTCGAACCCATGCCTCCTTACGTTCTCAATAATCCTTGCTTGGGTACCTTATCAAATCCCTTGCTAAAACACTGAAACAAAATCAATCAGGCACGTAGGGCCCAAACGGCCCTTGACAAAGTCATGTTAGCTATTCCTAATCATATCAGACCTCTACAAATGTTCATGGATCATGCCTCTCAGCATCCTCTCCATCAACTTACAACCATAGACCACTGAGTAAGTGAGGTAATATACTGAGGTAAGACTCACTGGTCTATAATTTCCGGAGCTATCTCTACACCTATTCTTCAGTAAAGGAAAAATATTTGCTACTCTCCAATCCTTCGGAACCTTTTCCGTCTCCATTAATAAGGCAAAGACAACCGCCAAAGGCTCGGCAATCTGCTCTCTCGCCTCCCATTGTACCCAGAGGTATATCTCATCCGGTCCCGGCGACTTATCCAACTTGATGATTTACAAATGTCCAAACAGATCCGCTTTCTTAATATCCACATGCTCAAGTTTTCCAGTCCGCTGCAAGTCATCACTACTATCACCAAAATCCTTTTCCATAATGAATTCTGTAGCAAAGTATTCATTAAGTACCTTTGCCATTTCCTGCGGTTTCATGCACACCTTTCCACTGTCTCACTTGATACGTCCTATTCTTTCACGTCTTATCCTCCAGCTCCTCATGTACCTGTAGAATGCCTGGGGGTTTTCCTTAATCCTGCCGTCAAGACTTCACATGGACCCTTCTTCTCTCCAGATTACCCTCTTAAATTCCTTCCTGTTAGCCTCAAAATCTTCTAAATATCTAACATTACCTTGCCCTCTGAAACATTTGTAAAAAATTTCTTTTTTCCTGACAGAGATTCGTCAGTCTCTGATCACTTCCGAACGAGACTTGCAGACTCTTGGGGAACAATATCAGGAGATGGACAGGACACGGAGCCAACATCGACTAAAGGTAATCGAGTTGTATTCGACCCTTGAATCCAGGATAATCGCGAATTCCCTTCGTGAGCTCGGCCAGGCCACCCGTCTCCAGAATACGTGCATCCTCAAACACAACAGCTCTATCCCTGAACGCATATTATACTGCCAACTGTTAAACAGCGATAGAGGTGAGGTAAAATCTCCCAT